>NW_028079286.1:952550-1139287 GCF_014824575.4 Sturnira hondurensis | reverse complement strand
AGCTGCATGGGGCATAGAGACCACTGCTGCACTCCACTCTGTCTACTGCAGGCAGACACCTGCCCGCCAGCCCAGGGGCTGGGTCCAGTGTTCCTGATCACAAGACTCCGTGGCTTTTATTTAAATCTCCTAGTGCCTATGGGTATCACTTCTCAGCCACTTAACCAATTCAGTGTCTGACGATTTAGGACGGCAAGGTAAGGAATGCGTGGGTAAGTGTTCTTTTGTGATAGCAGAGTAGAGAACCCTGCCTAAGAAAAGAACAAGTCCAAAGAACCATTCTGCCTTATCTCCGTAAATAATAAACATTTGGGTGAGTTAGTAAAATTATTGTAAACCTTTTTAGTTCTGGATGAATAAGGTGTGTCACTGATGGTTGGGTTACCCATACAGAAAACTGGTCAGACCCCATGCGGCGGCCAGATAACTACCACAGCAATTGGCAGGTCAGAGCAGCGTTTCCCTCATTTCCAAAGACATGGAAAATCCACATGCCAGAAAATGCCCTCTGAAATAATCCACTCTCAAGCTTCAATTTAGGGTGATACAGTGTTTTAGTCAATTCAGTCCGGTATGGAGATTAGACCAAGGGTGGAATTGACCTAAAGAAACAGAAAATTCTTTTTCCTTTTTTTTTTTTTTTTTGGTAAGTGGAAAGTCTGTGAGTTCTACATAATTACAAAGGCAAATGATAATATCAATGACTATTTTAA
Organism: Sturnira hondurensis; assembly: GCF_014824575.4. Taxonomy (NCBI): domain Eukaryota; kingdom Metazoa; phylum Chordata; class Mammalia; order Chiroptera; family Phyllostomidae; genus Sturnira; species Sturnira hondurensis. The sequence goes on along the minus strand of NW_028079286.1, from coordinate 1,138,574 downwards.
TTGCATCTTTAATCCATAAGGATAGTTCAATGACATTTTAAATTATACTTTTAGAATTGCAGTCACATAGGAGATAAAACTCAGTAACTATTTAATAATGCATAGTAAGATCAACTGTACCCTCTCCTGAGATCACATTTAGGTGTGCTGAATGTAAAAGCCCAACCCAGAGTTCAGGCAGCATTTAATCCTCCAGAAGACATGGCTGGGTCTGTCTAAATAGTAATGTTGGGTCTTTCCGGATAGTAGGTGCCAGGGCCTGATCCTTTGAATGGGCACCAGTTCTCTCTGCGGAGTAGTTAGTTTCACTGGATTCACAGCTAAGCTAAATTGTTTTTTAGAGGAACTGTGTTGTAGATCCAACTATTTTTGGTACTGGAAGGCTGCTAATCAGCTTGCAGAATTTATGTGACAGATTGGTCACTAACGGACAATTATTTAACCTGGCTTTACTTGGAGATGACAATACAGTTAAGTGGTTTTCCGTGGGGACAAATTTCAGGCTGAAATAAAACTGTCCCTTCTCCGGACACCCAAATTGGAAGGATACCTCAGTGGCCACTGGCTCCTTGCCTCTTCACTGAAGTATCTGAAGGGTCCATTTGAATAAGAATGGAAACTCTATTGGGGGATGACTCCTTCTGCTAAGAACCTAGAAAAGTAAGGCAGCTCCTGAATTCTTTAAAATGGCAAGGTTACAACTGGATCCCAGCAGAAAGCAATTTGATCCTAGTTCCCTGGATGCAGATTTTCAGTGCAGACTTAGGCAAGAGTTTGGGGAATAATAACATGTATTAGCACACATTAATTGAGACACACTGTCAGGTGCTGAGTGAGCCACTCACGTGCTTTATCTTAGTTGCTCCCTTCACCCATCTTTTGAATTAGGCACTGTTACTTCCATGAAGAAACTGAAGTTCAGAGTGGGAGAGTGACTTGCGTAAGGACCCACAGCTGTCAGTAACGGGGACGGCTGGGATCGGAACCCTGAAGTGGCACCAGGAGACAGAGAAAGGAATGATAAGGGGAAAATCTGAGGTATTCAGTTATTTTGCAGTCAGAGTTTTCAAGTGACATACTTTAAGCTATAGTTTAAATAGAAACCAGAGGACATGCACTTTTGTTTAATAAAGAAGCATTTGCCCTGAGCAGAAGACAACGTTTTAAAGCTTGTCATTTTGTTCCTGGGAAAGTATTTGAGGAAAGTGACCCGGCCCCGCGTGGTCTGCTGGCCATTTTGTTGCCCCATGCTGAGACTTGCCGTCTCCATTGCCAGTGGGCTGCATTGAATCAGACCGAAGCAGGAGGTCATTAACAGAAACGGAGACTGGGGACAGCCCGCAGAGGCTGAGCGGGGAGGTCGTTTTTGGCCATGTGAACAAAGCCGCATCTAATAGAATCTCATGCAACTATGTTTGGAGAGTGTAGCCTGATTTTCAGAGAAGCTTAAGCTTTAAAAAGCATGAAGTAATTTTCTCCAAAAAGTACCCTGCTTAACATGAAAGTATAGGTGGGAGAAGATACTCATTTCTATATGTCCCTTTTAATCACACCCGTAGAAAACAACTGCTTAAAATCTATTCACTTACTTAAAAAATCCTTGTTTTATTGTCCTACTGACATCTGCATTAACCTTGCACTCTTTAACTCATAGCATTAACCCAAAAGGAGAAACCTTTTAAATCAATATCTGAATTATTTAGAGTATGGTTTTTTTGGAAATTTTCTGGATTATTGTAATTGGGAGATGTATTGTGGGTACAGGTTTTTCTACCAAGATCACACTGCCCATCATGTTTGGTGTTGGTCGGGTTATTCATCTTAGAAAATATGTAATCACCTCCTCTTAAATGTAGACCAGTGTAGCTGGGGCAGAAAAATACAGAGCCTGGCTATTGACATTGAACGAGTAGTCCTAGTTCACTTGCTATACATGAGGCACACCAGACCCAGCTTTGGGGAACATTAGATGTTCCTTCTCTCAAAAAATTTATGACCCATTTTTTTGTATCCTAATCTCAAATGACAGGTACAAGTCTAGAGGAAGGACATAAAAAGCCAATGACTGCATTTACAATTGAGAAAAAGTTAGGAAACGGAATACCATATTTAAGGCCAACCATCATTCTTATGCTTAAAAATCCTGAAATGTGTGCATGTGTGCCTAGGTCTTCTGCTACATAGTAAGCAACTCAAAGACAGGGACCACGGCTGGTTTGTCTTTGTGTCTTCTGTTGTGTTGTGCTCTCAGTAGGTGCTTGCTACTTTTGTCGGATGATTTGGATTTGTGTGACAATGCACGTGCCCTCTAACAGATTGATCATTTCTCGCCTCTTACGTTTTGGTCAACGTTATTAAGAAGTCAGTGATACTAAATGATCCCAAGGTTTATTCTTATCACTTGTAGAAGCCATTTACATGCCTGGCTCCTAGTAGGTCAATGCATTTATGCACCCAAGTCCCTGTGCACCAATGTGAGAATGTCCTTTTTAGCTGAGAGGTCATGAAAGAGTACACAGTCCCATCATAATGTCATTTTCCTCTTAATTTTCTGATTACTTACATTTGGTTTGGTTCTAATTATGAATACCTTTAATTGCTTTATCACAGTGATGATTAACTGTGCCCAAGTCAAACCCCTTTGAAAGAGAGGACAGTTCCTTCTGAAGGCTCTACATGATTGCACTTAGGAAGAATATTAAACAGGAAATAGAGATAGTCCAACTTGCCAAGGGCTGGTCAGCCTTTCTACATTTCTACAAATCCAGGGGTGATTTTTATTCTTGGATCTTCCTGAACTAGAAAAGCTTAGCCCTCTATTTCTTTTCCCAACATGTTATAATCTGCTGCTTTATTTACATGAATCATTCTGCCAGAAAATAATATTGGAAATAAAATACACGCCAGCTGTCTCTAGAGTAATAGAAAACTAAAAATAAAAAAGCAAACTTTGAGATGTACATACTGTCACTGAGGGAGTACATGGCTGTGTTTGCCTTTGTTGTTTTTCAGCTTTGTTTGTGAAATAGCAAAGATAGGGATTGTTCATGTTTGACAGAAGTTTAAAACACACGATCTAAATTATTTTAGAAATGTTTGGTAGCAATGTTTGGAGGCAATGAGGTACATTTAAAGCAAAATGTAATGGTTGATAAGAAGTGATTCAATTTCACTGTTAAATGAAGGTACCAACCTTAAGATACATAAGAAAGAAAAAACTTGAGATTGTGTATTTTAATTCAATTTTTATAAAATGGACAGATTTGAAATTTAATTTTTTGAGACTAATTATTTGAATTTAAAATCAGCACATGGTTTTTAATGTTTCTGTGTGTATTTTTAAACAATCTCATTATACAACACTTATTTAAATTTTACATCCATTTTGCGTTCCTCTCAGAAATATCCGTGTGTGTATCACACTACTATCTATCACCCAAGAATCTAATTGATGGAGTCCATATCAGTCAGACAGAGCTCATTTCTCCTCACTGATACATGGGTCACACACTGGGGATCAGGATGGACACTCTGTCCCTCCCTTGATAAGGAGAAGAGTCTTTGCTTCGGGAAAGTTGGCACCGATGAGTAGGAGGACATGTCATTGTCAATTTATTATCAAGCTGTTCTTTCTCTCAGGAGGAAGGCTTCAGCATTTGTAATCTATAATGATTTACACTTGGGAAGCTGCTCTTTTTCTCATTTTGTTGCTCCCACCTAGAAGGAAATGTTTATCCAGTGGCTCATTTGCAAAGGAGCAAGTGGGGAGGGGCCCTGTAGATAAAGGCCCTCCCTTGCTTCTTTGAGGGTAGGTGCCTGTGACACGCAGCTGTCCCAGTGCTGTGGGGAAGCTGCCACGGAATCGGGGAAACACTGACACATTAGTATCTGCTAAAGAGCGTTGTCATTTTATGCTACTTTTCTCTGTTGGAAACTTGATGCGGACAAATATAAAGCTACTGTGTGGGTTTTAGGTGTGGCACCCCGTGCTTCTAATCAAGGGAGGTATAAAAACAAAATGAAAAATTAAGAATTGGAGGCAGCACCAGATAGACTCAGGTGCAGAAGCCGATGGAACAGGTAAGTTCCTGGGGTGCTACAGTGTAAGGCAACCTTACTGTTTTCACACACAGTGAAGTCTGGGCAATGGCAGTGAGCTCCACAGGGTGGTCGCAGACTGACCCCCGGCAGAGCAACCATCAGGTCTAGCAGAACATTCAGCAGTGGGGCCAGGAAAGAAAAGCTGACATCCAGATGCCAGTGCTTTGGAAATTGTCTCTGGAGCTGCACATATGGGCCCTGCATCTGCCCGGGATATGCCAGCAGTCGGTGTCCGACACAGCTGCCGTGACATGAGCAGGGAGAGGCTGGCCCTGTGTCTGGGTCTTGGCTAAGACAGCCATCCAACATACTGGCACTGGCCTTATGATAGCTAATTATCAGAGGACCAGTCTGGGCTCTTTGGGGTGATAGGTTTTGAACACCCACTAGGAGCCATTGTTGAAAGGTGGTGGTGATGGAAAATGTACACACACAGACAACTTTATGGGCACATATGGAATTGTGATGGGGGGCAATATAATGGTGTTCAAGGAGAATTAGGACCAAATGATTCTGGACAATGATTTCAATCAGTGCACACTGAATAAACCCTTGGCAAACATATTCTATTATAGGAGTTTGGTTAACAAATCTAATAGTGACAATGTTTTCTCCTCCTTCATGTGAAGGAAAGAGAAACTCATATTCACAAAATGGCAGTATTTGCCTTTCAGTAAGTAGTGCTTTCTTATCATGTTTGCCCCATGGCAAGCTGAATGACTCAATATAAACAATTCACCTTTTCTTCTCTTTCATTCCCCAGAACCTTTCCTTAAAAAGAGGAAAGAGAAGGTTTACCACTTGATAATTTCTCAAGTTAGTATCTCGAACAGGAATAACCAATGGACAAACACATGTATTGGGGCCAATTTAATCTACTTTCCATTTCAGTCATTTGTCTGTGTTACCCACTATCTTTATTGAAATCACTAATGCCTGATGGATACTGTGTTAGGTGTAAAAGAAAAGGATGATTTGTGCTGTTTGTTCTTTTTTCTTTGTCTCTCTATTGGGAACTGAGTTATCAACAACTTTGGAGACTTCGTAATTTGCTATGTTTCTTCTATCTTGTTACGATAGCCTTTTGGTTAAGTTACAAAATCCTTTCCTGTTGTTGGGGAAGTCCACAGCTTTAAATGTTGTTAGGGAACTTCACGTATTCTGCAAGATAATGCATCACGGTGATTGACATTGATGGGAGTCAGGTGAGCGTTCTCACATGCTGTTGATAACTGTAACTCCAATTTCTCTTTTGCAACTAGGTAATCTAACAAGGAAAGTATGCACTCTTGACATTAATGACATTTTGAGTCATTCTTAAATATATCCTGTCGGTCTCGAGTGTGGCAACATTTGTGGTATTCTTGTTGACCCACGGTGTGCAGCCCGTGTCAGTGTGGCCAGGACCCTTGAGCTTAGCATTGAAGCATTTACGTTGTGGCGAGGCAACCGGCATGGAACCAGGACCTCAAATGGCCTGCCCCTCAAGCTGGGACAAGGGGCCTTGACTTCATCATTTTTACTTTGATATGATTCATAGTTTCACACATTTGTATGCCTTTCCCACCCAGAATTTGATCTATCTGATGTCAGATGAGTGAGGGTGATCGTGAGCTACCTCCGAATTGTGTGGCCTAGAATGTCCTGCCTCTGCAGGGAGTGGCTGGCCAAGCTGCCAGGAAGGCAGTCTGAGTATTTGGGGACTGGGGACTTAGAGCGAAGAAAAATATATATTCTGTCCTCCAGTTCCAGCTCCACTGCTAGCGAAATTCAGAGGCTCAGAGGTTACCCAGGGAGAACCTCTTTGCAGCTGTTCAGCCACAACATCGGCTTATTCATTTTTTTAACCTAAATGGCTGGTAATGGTGAGGAGACTCCTTCAGGGATAATACATGTGACAGGCACCACAGGAGGCCCTCGGAGCAGGTCCTTGTTCAGCTCAGGCATTGTTTAATGGTCTGGGGGATGCCTGCACTTGTCCCTAAGTCCTGCAGTGAGGGGAGAGCTACAGAAGGTGGCAATGCCCAGGGGTCCTCAGAGTGAAGAGCTGGTTAGGGTGGTGGGTCCCCCAGCACAGGCCTCTTAATGGAATAGTGGTTTGTTCACCTACTTTGCATAGTAATCCATCATAGTAATCCATCTTTACTGAGTGCTGGACCCTGCAGTTAGATACAGCAAATATCAAGAAATAGTTAGGGTCCCCTTTGTTGTAGATTTCTCCAGTCAGGCTAAGAAGGCATATATAAAAATATATAATTGTGATAAAATCTGTAAGGAGCCAAACTAGAGTCATGAAAGATTCAAGTAGTGAAGGAAGCCAAGAGGGAGAAGGCTTGAAATGTATGTTGAGAATCAGAGAAGGTGCCACAGACACTGTGATCCTTGAGCAGGACTTGGTGGGCGCATGTGGGTCTCCCCAGTGGAGTAGGATCCAAAGAGAACCCAGGTGGGGAGAATGGCATGACCCAATAGTCAGGGCTTCACAGAGAATGTGAAGTGGTTTTGTGGGGGTACAGCAGAGAACTATAGAAAAGTTAGCATTGACTTCCTATTCATTTTCATTCAAAAAAAGCATTTAGTAAGTGTTTATTTTGTGCCAGTCTAGAGCTGGACTTGGGGTATATTAATAAATAAGTAATGATATTTCCTTCCTTCAAGGAACATATAATACTATACAGGAGACAGATATTTATATAGTGATTTCACACGGTGGGGGGTGAGTCTAGTTAGAATGCCAGGGTGAAACCAAATGCCAGTGCTCAGGGTTTGCAGGTTACCTGGACGGTTCTGGACAGCCATGAGAAATGTTGACTCTGGAGGCACAATTTCATCATCTTTGAGAGGTGAAGGGGGGAGGAGAAAGAACAAGCAGTCAGGGAACAACCTGAAGTAGAGGGAATAGTTTCTGGCAAAGGTGATGAGCCTTGACCTAGAACACGGTGGTGAGATTGCGATGGAGAGAAGTTTCAGAAAACAAAAAAGTAATCTTACTCCTCTTTATGGATTGGGAAACTGAAGTTCAAAAAGTTAAGTACCTCATCCTAATTTAAAAGAGAGAGCAAATGATAGAGCTGGAGTTTGAACCCAGACAGCCCAGTGAGAACGCTGCGCTCGGTGGCTGAGGTTAAGAGAACAGGATCTTGAGTTGTAAAGCGACAGATTTTCATCACTCCTGTTTCACAGGAGGGATGTGAGAATTATTAATATAATTCATGCCAGGCCCTTTGTTTGATGCCTGCCGAAATAATAAGGGCTCCATCGCTGATACCTTTATTTCTGTTTTTATCATTATCATTATTGTAACACTTTGTCCCTCACCTCACTTTTCTGGGGGCACCTCAGCTCTGCTTGTGCTGTGGCCCCCCAGCTTCACAGAGCACATGAAAGGAACCCCTCCTGCCAAAGGCTCTGTCAGTATTCTGGCCTTAAAAAGACAGATATCTTGGTATTGGGTGAGGTATATTCCACACTCTTGGCAAGACTGTATAAGGCGGTGAATAATAGTATTTTAAAGGAAGTGAGTCATCATTATTAATCCATTTGGAATATAAAAATGTTAGTCATTTGGAACCAGTGTCACAAAAATATTCTACCATTAGTGCATTGTTGTAGAAATTGTGTTTCCTTTAAACTAGTTTTAATAATAACAGTCACTTCTCTCAAGATCCCTTTGAAACCAGCTTCACCACAGGCAAAGCAGAACTTGCTATTTTAATCCAATCTGGATAATTCACTGGCCTTCTTAATAACCCTCAAAATATGCATGTTGTTAAGAAAGGAACTTCATACTGAGCTTTCCATTCAACCCCAAAATGAAAGAATTGGACACCTCCGTTCTGTTCTTTCCTTCATATTGTCATTTACCAAGTGGTACTAACACAGCCCTCAGATCCTGAGTGAGTTGGGATCCTGCTGCTTGGGACTGAAGACACGTTCTTAATTTTATTGAGTACTTTTTTGTGTGACATTAAGATGAAACAAAGAGGTTAAATTTATCTTGATTATTCATCCTAGAGAAGAAATAAGCTTCACATTTCTTTTAATTTTGACTAGCTAAAATATGATTAGCTCTCTCATTTATAAAATATAACACTTTTTTCTCCTTTTTTGTAGACCAAACACAAATAATTTTTGAGTGAGGCATGTTGTTTCTGTTCTTTATGTGTGTTCATACTAAGTGCTGGTATAATTCCATTATGTTTTGACTTGAACATTAAATATTACCTTGAATATACACTTCCCAGCAGTCCTGTTCTGATAGTGACATATTGTACTGTTTGAAGGGTGTCATATGGTCATCTGTCAGCCGGATGTTGTTCCATGGGAAGAATTTTATTCTTCAGATGTCATCTAAAATGCCTCATCTGAAAGAGAAATACAGCATTTACATAACCTGAGGGTGAGGAAATCAGAGATGGGTAGGATTGAACTAAGGTAGGCGGGAAGGAATTGGTTCATTCAGACTATCATCAGTCTGTAATCAAGATAAACAATTGTTGTAGTTTAAGTATTTTTCATTTGGCGTGATTTCATTTTGTGGCAGAAGAGCACACACTTCCTTCCAGAATTTCTGGCAGTTATTCATCCTGTCTTTTGCCATGCAGACAACCATGCAGACCAGACTGCTGGTGGCGTCAGGGTAGAAAAAGGACCACCTTCCCTAAAAGACGGGGATCTGGGAACCACGCAGGAGGCTGAGGCTTATTATATCAGAGATCAGAGTGACAGAGAAAAGAATGTGTTCTTGCTTCAGAATAATTTAGCAGTCGATATTTCTATCAGCAATATTTCTTTCAACGGGAATTAAAATGCTGGCCCTTATCCAAAGACACCTCATCCCCTATTACATTATAGATCCGATCCAGCTGTGTCTGCCTCTGTGAGGAGACACAGGCAGATCTGATAGCCGGTTTGTAGAGTGCACTGTACCAACTATGGAGACAATGGATGTTCCCCTCTAAACCCATTTTCCTTCTCCTTAATCTTTACCGGGAATCTGCCCAGAATTCTGTAGATGGCCTCTATGTTCCAGTTTTTAAAATGTAGAGAAGAGTGTGCTTCCTGTGTTTGTATGCTACATTGCATCCTTAGGATCTAGAATTTTAAAGCCTATACTTACACTGAGAAAAAAAGGGCAGCACCTGTTTCATTTTTCCTTTTGTCACTGCACTTCATTCCTAAACTATCTCGAAATTAAAATGATTGCATCCTTCCATCTTTTGTAATTTAACTTACATAGTTCTGTTCCTTACAAACAAACAAACAAACAAACAAAAACAGTACCTAAAAGGCACCCTGCACGCCCTGTCCTTTTTAAAAAGTATGTGCCTTGGAACACTTGCAGATTTTGTTTTTCAGCTGTCTCTGTCATTTATAATATGTGTCCCATTGAACTTCCTAGGCTCCATCAAGGTAATGATAAGGGTAACACCAAGGCACAGAAGTCTGAAATATCATAATACAAAAGCAAATCAAACATTAAAAGGTAAGAGTATATATTTAAGCAGAGGGAAAACAGAAGGTCATGATCTTTGGCCCGTATCTTAATTCGCTTCCAACATTGTTAACTTTTATTTTCATTCAGGATTCTTCTGTTTTAAAGACTCCTCAAATTTTTGAGAGATACGGAGGTAGAAAGAGACAAGTGGTATTTTTTTCCCAGGGCTAAGAAGACACAGTGTTGAAGTTTTTATGGTCAGATACAGAAAAAGCACAAAGGGAGGCCAATGGTAATAACCTTGCAGTTAATCCTATGGGATGCCATGTTATTTTTCTTGTCCCTTCCAGAACTTCAGAGAAATGTTCACCCTTGGGTAAATTGATGGCAGCAGAAGGTCTTGGATCAAACTCCCAGATATACTTTCTCTCCAATATACCACAATTTAGAAACAACTCACTGAATTTCAAGTGACTAAGGGAATAGCTGTATTGATGAAAATGATTCCTTTATTGAATAAAAACATTTTTTCCTAACAAATCAGCAACTGAAACATTTCCAGAACTTTCAGATTAGGGTCACCATTTTTAGGAAACAGAAAACAACTTAAAACAACCTTCTAAGATCATATATTTATTGAAAAAGTCAGTTTAACTAACCGATTGCATCAATAGTTGAAGGACATGTGTGTTTCAGTCCCTTGTCACTGTCTACTCTGTACAGAAGTATAAACCAGCTCATTTACCTGCTTTTAAAATTACTCCTAAATTGTAACATGTAGATAGTAAACAAATAAAAGCTGCAGGGAAAATGAAGGAAGTAATACTTACTGAGCATTTATCAGATGCTATATGACTGAATTCTACATACTAAGAGTCTCCCAGTGAAGTAGTGGTTAGCACTCCATTTTATAGATAAGAGAAAAAAGGCTCAAGGTCACTTAGCAAATAAATGATGAAGATAGAATCCGTACGTAGGTCTCTCTGATGCCAGTGACTATGCTGTATTTTTTCATATAAATTTTTTTTTAGATTTTTTATTTATTTATCTTTAGAGGGGAAGGAGAGAGGGAGAGAAACATCAATGTATGGTTGCCTTTTGTGTGTCCCCTGCTGGGAGTTGGCCTGCAGGGAACCAGCCTGCAACCCAGGCATGTGCCCTGACTGGGAATCGAACCGCGATCCTCTGGTTCGCAGGCTTGTGCTCAATCCACTGAGCTATGCCAGCCAGGGCCTTTTTCATATAAATTTTAATGTAATTAAAAAATTACAATAATAGGTTATGGAGTACTGAAGCTCAGAATTGCAGTAGCAGTTTATTAGCCTAAGAGATGGATCAATATATTTTTTTTAATTTTCAATTTATTCAGGTGACCTTGGTTCATAAAATGATAGTTTCAGGGGTACAGTTCGGTAATACATCATCCATATATTGTATTGTGTGTTCACCACCCCAAGTCAAGTCTCCTTCCACCAGCGTTCACCCCCCCCTTTACCCTCCTCCACCTGCCTCCGCCCCCCTTTCCCTCTGGTAATCTCCACCCTGTTGTGTGTGTCTGTGACTTTGCTTTTTTCTTTTGCTTAATCCCTTCAGCTTCTTCACCCAGCCCCCAAACCCGCCCCCTGTCAGCTGTCAGTCTGTTCTCTGTGTCTGTTTCGATTTTGTTCATTAATATTCTTTTTGTAAAAAAAAAACAAACAGAACACTTTTTTTGTGTGTTTTGTTGAGACTGTTCTCATGTTTTCAAGGGATCTGGAAGTTGGGAAAGCCCCCAGCAGCTAATAGATGAAATTATATTGCAGTGTTTTGTTTGCCCAGCGTTTGCTAAAACAAAGACCGTTTGTGTCTTACTGTTTCTGTCACCCTGTTTTCTACCTCGTTACTAGTCTTCTTCCAATTGAGCTTTGCCTTCTTCCACTCCATGTTTTCCCCTCCTCTCCTACCCAAAGTATTCTCAATTCATAAACTGTGAACTTGGAACCTGGGGTTAACAGCAGAAAGTGATCTGTCAGTCTCCTGGCCGTGGCTGTGGGCTGTGATTTGCTGAGTGCCTGTGGAAAATCATTTGCTGCGATAAACTCTTCTCTGAGGTACAAAATTTCACCCCTTAAATCCTCCTTTTTGATAATTTTTTCTTTCTCTAGGACAGGGGTGTCAAACTCATTTTCATCGGGGGCCACATCAGCCTTGTGGTTGCCTTCAAAGGGCCGAATGTAATTTTAGGACTGTATAAATTAACTACCCCTTAACAGTTAAGGGAGAGTTTGGCGCTGCCTCTGGGTAGAAACAAGGTGATGGGCCAGATAAAACAAGGTGGAGGGCCACGTGCAGCCTGTGAGCCTTGTGTTTCTTTGCCACCTGTGCTCCAGGATATATTTTTGAAGTAAATATGTTTATTTAAAGTATTATTTTCTATTCAATGATGTGGCAGCATTTTGTATGTGTTGAGAAGAGTGATGAGTGAGAAAGTCATGGCTAATATCTGTCAATTAGCAACTTATTAATAAAGTGTGCCTATAGCAAGATATTTTACTTAACAGGGAGCATTATTAATGATGCCCCCTGCTAAGTAAAATAACCCATTTCCTTAACCCATCAAAATGGTATCTGTTAAGCTGGGCCTACCCTATTTGCTATTAGTTTACAATTGGTGGCAGGGGTTGGGGGAGATTTCTCATGAAGGTAGTTGAATAAAGAAATAAGGATTCACTACAAAAATAGAAGCCACTAATTTGTATTTCTGGGGGTTACATACACTCACCAGAGGGTAAAAGTTATTGACAACTATGCATCACACTATGCAAGTTCTGTCTGAGCCATTTCTCAGGCCCAGTTCCTTCTGCTTCCAGGCCTTTGCATTTCACCAGCTGCTACTAAACAGTTACATGTAGGTTAGGTCCATAGTCTTCCTTCACTACTCAAAAAAAAAAAAAAAAGAAAGAAAGAAAAGAAAAGAAAAGAAAAGAAGAGGGGGATAGAAAACTTATTTGTGCAACAAACTGAAACCGAGTTAACTTTCGGGGTTGCAGTTGAATTACTAGAGATCTCGATGTTATATGTGGCAAAAGAAGCGCCCCTTGCCTGTGTGGCATGCTGTCAGGCCCCTGCTCCTTCGAGATGTATTGTACCGCCAGCATCTCAGTGCTCTCAGGGGATCCCTGGTCCTACCGTGAGGTCAGGAGTTAACTGCTTGCATTTTAGCTGTGTACTGCTATCAATACTGCTCCTATGGAAACCTCCCTTGACGTCACTTTTGAATCTTTGTGACTGTAGTTCAGCTTCAGCAACAGTCAATAAGAACATTAGACTGTTGTCTATATTATTACTTGCCACTTCCTGCCAGCAATCTACCAATTCATTAGTGGAGAGTTTTGGAACTCTCGCTTGATTATTTATGCAGTCAATAGCAAGGCTTGTCTGCATTCATAATTGTTTGATTTTATGGCCTCTTCTTTAAACAAACATTGTCTATGGTAATGTGATGCCCTGATGGGTGGGAAAGGTTTCGTCTGTGAATATCATTTAGATAATTAAAAATGACAGATGAAATCGCCCGCTATCTTGACCTGTACTTTGTTCCCTCAGTGATGCTGAAGAGATGATGATTGCTGTCAATCAAAACCCATTGGAGGTTTGTAAATTCTGGCTGCTGTGAACTCTGACCCCCACTGTTGATCTGAAATAGATAATAACCTTGAAATTCTATTAGAATTTAAAAACAGTTCTTCTAAAGGGGCACAGGATATATTTCTTTTCCTCTAGAACACAGTTACCTAATGTCACTCTTTGCAATATACAGAATTCAAATAAAATAAAGTGTTTAGCAAAGCTTAATGTAATGAATCAGAACAAAGATCTTTTTCTATAATCCCCAATTCCTGATTAAGATTCTTATCTTCTGGCTGGGAGGACAAAGCCATAAGTGTTTTGCCACTTCACTGGCTGTTAATGCTTAGACTTCCTCTTCGCTCACAGTCACTAACTCTGTTGTTGAATGTATTATTTTCATGCTAGCATGATCTTAAATAATTAAAGTTTTTTCATATTGATCCCATAAACCTTTTAAACTGCTACTTTTCCCCGGCCAAAGGAAATACTAACGCAACTAGTATTTTGATAATAGGAAAGATCCAAAGGCCAAGCTTTATGCCCAAAGTTCTCAACAAACATCATCGAAACTTAGGTCAAGAGATCAGGCTGATAAATGCATTTGCCTTGCAAATTGTCCTTTATCATCACCCAGACACTTAAACTATATTCTGAAGGCCTCCCGATATTTAAACTATGCACACAGGTAGATAATGGTGGGAATGAAGAGAACACTTTTTCCCTCCACTATAGGAACCATCAAACTGGCAAACAGCAGAAAATTGTCATCAGATTCTACAGGCCCAAGAATGTTAACAATTAGAATTTTATAGCTATTAGTGTACTGGTTGTTGCAGATGTATTTGACAGCAGCAGCAGTGAAGTAGGAGAATTGCACACGGCAGAGATCTCTTGAAAGGTGATTCAAGTGTTGGTTTTTCTACTAGAGAAACTTATTCAGAGTTTAATGAATTTGTGAAGGGTCATGTGAAGAGTTATTGCAATTGTTTTGCATTTTGTAATCAGCAGGGACTTTAGAATAATATTAGTTATGCCAGTGCCTCAGTGACAGTGGAGAACAAATATTATCATTTATGCTTAGTAGTTGAAAGAATCAGGAGCATAATTCTTAACCTTGATTTTAAGGGCATTTATTCAGAACCAACCATTAACCACCTAAGGATAATCTTATTTTACCATTAAGGACCTTTGTTGTTACTTTTTATCTCGGTAAATAAATTCTTTGTAAATGTTACCACTTGAGCTGAATTTATTATTGCCTGATAATAGCCAGTGATATAGTAAATATAAATATATATATATATATATATTTAAAAACTCTGCTTGATTTCACTTTCTAGTGATGCCTTCCTTGTTCTTTGAAGCCCCCTGGGATGGCATATTCCTCTGATATTTAACATTTATTATATATTGCCTTATGAGTACTTTAATTTATTCTTTCATTCACTCAATCATTCATTTTTTATTCATTAGCAAATATTAATTAAAGATCATTTCAGTATTAGGCACTTTCCATGCACTAATTATTCTGTTTTCACCTTATCTCCCTGGATAAATTATAAGCAAATGGACTTGAAGACCCAGTGTTGTTGTCACAGACTAGGTGCCTCCTACTTGTGCACGAGTGTCTTGGTCTCTGCTGAGTGGCTTTGCCCTTGCAGGTGCTCGGGAAGCATCTAATTAACCTTTGGCTTGAGATTGTTTCACTTGAGTGTTGTGAGAATGAAGATGGAAAAAAAGACAGTTAAAAAAAGAATGAGATGCTTAAACTCTCAGGTTTGCACCCTAAATTATATCTTTTTCTTCTGCCTTTGACATAGTCCAATTTAATTTTGTTTTATTTTTCCCATTACCATTAATCCCCCCCATACCCTGTTCCACCACCCTCCATCCCCTTTACCTCCCCCTCACCATCACCACACTGTTGTTTGTGTCCATAGGTTCTTTCTCTTTTTTTTCTTTTTAGCTCAGTCCCTCCACCTCCAAAACTCCCCAGAGCTCTCAGCCTGCTCTCTGTTTATGAGTCTGTCTCTATTTTGCATGTTAGTTCAGTTTGTTCATTAGAGTCCATATATGAGTGAGGTCATATGGTATTTGTTTTTCTCTGACTGGTTTATTTCACTTAGCATAATGTTCTCCAAACCTCTCCATGCTGCCGAAAAAGGTAGTTATATCTGATTTAATGATAAAAGCACAGCCTCTACTTCCCCTTGACTCTGAGCAGTGCTAAAGGTTGAAGTTGTGTGATTTCAGTTCAAGAAAACGATCTGGGTTATTTTATTGTGGCCTTCTATATGACAGAAGTCTCTATTAGATCCTAGACTGATTACGTTTTGTATGGATGAACTGTTATTTGTATTACAATTAATGCATGCCACCTCTGCTAATATTTTTAGTGTAATTTATTGATTATGTTATTACAGTTGTCCCACTTTTTTACCCTTTGTCCCCCTCTGCCTGGTACCCTGCTACCCTCCAGCAATCCTCCCTTTAGCTCATGTCCATGTGTCGTGCATATAATTTTTTGGCTTCCTCATTTCCTGTGCTATTCTTAACATCCCCCTATTTTGTACCTACCGGTCATGTTTTTTAATCCTTGCACCTCTTCCCCCCTTTCCCCTCTCTCTCCCAGCTGATAACCCTTCAAATGGTATCCCTTTCTATGATTCTGTTCCTGTTCTGCTTGTTTGCTTAGTGCTTTTTTTTTTAGATTCAGTTGTTGATAGGTGTGAGTTTGTTGCCATTTTACTGTTCATAGTTTTGATCTTCTTTTCCTCAGATAGGTCCCTTTAACATTTCATATAATAAGGGCTTGGTGATGATGAACTCCTTTAACTTTACATTATCTGGTAAGCACTTTATCTGCCCTTCCATTCTAAACAACAGCTTTGCTAGATAGAGTCATCTAGGTTATAAATCCTTGCTTTCCACCACTTTGAATACTTCTTTCCAGCCCCTTCCTACCTGCAAAGATTCTTTTGAGAAATCAGCCGACAGTTTTATGGGAACTCCTTTGTAAGTAACTCTCTGCTTTTCTCTTGGCGCTTTTAAGATTCTCTCTTTATCTTTAACCTTTGGCATTTTAATTATGATGTGTCTTGGTGTGGTCCTCTTTGGGTCCATTTTGTTTAGGACTCCCTGGGCTTCCTCAACTTGTATGTCTATTTCCTTCACCAAGTTAGGGAAGTTTTCTTTTATTATTTTTTGAAATAAGTTTTCAATTTCTTGCTCTTCCTCTTCTCCTTCTGGCAACCCTATGATTCAGATGTTGGCACATTTGGAGATGTCCCAGAGACATCTTATACTATCCTTGTTTTTTTGAATTCTTGTTTCTTCTTTCTCTTCTGATTGAATGTTTATTTCTTCATGTTCCGAATTATTTGTTTGAAACCAGGCTTCCTTTACATCACTCTTGGTTTCCTGTGGATTTGTCTTTAGTTCGTTTACTGTAACCTTCATTTCTTCCTTTGTGTTGTTGCCATGCACAGTGAGTTCTCTGAGCATCCTGACCACCAGTGTTTTGAACTCTGCATCTGACAGGTTGACCTTCTCCATTTCATTTAGTTATTTTTCTGGGGCTTTGTTGCATTCCTTCATTTGGTCCATATTTCTTTGTCTTCTCAATTTGGCAGCTTCCCTGCATTTGTTTCTGTGTATTAGGTAGAGCTGCCTTGACCCCCTATAAAGAGCACCTGTACATTGTATGGGGCAGAGCCTTAGGTATTCACCAGGGTAAAGCAAGCCACTTCACTGCTTTGTGACTGTACATGGGGAGGGCTCAGAGAGGGAACTGTGCTGCTGCCTGACTTCTGGAGGTTTGCTTGGCACCGGCCCCATTGCCAGTCACTTCACCTACTCCCTGTATGTGACTGGTGCCCTTCCAGCTATTGCCCTGGTGTTGAATCCCAGAGTGGGTGGGTTTGCTTATATTTTAATGCCATGCAGGCCCTTTAAGTAGTTTTCTGATTTTCTGGCAGTTTCTTCCACTGCCCCAACTCCCACTGTGACTAAATTTTTATAGCTGCAATTTATGGGGGTTTATCTTCCTGATAAACCCTGGGCGGGCTGTGCAATCTGGCCTGGGGCCGGGATCACTTGCCCCCGAGGTATCCCTCCTGATTTTTATTCACCACACGTAAATGTGCGACTGCCCATGCCTGTTCCGCCACTGCCACCTCTCTGTGCCACAATGCCTCTCCTCGCCTCTCCACCCCGTCTCTACATCTCTGCTCCTCCTATCCATCTGGATGAATGTGGCTTCTTTAAATCCTTGGATGTCAGACATCCGTAGAGTTCAAGTTTCTGGCAGTTCTGGGTGCTGTTTGTTTTGATATTTAGTTGTAATTCCTTTTTGTAGTTACACAAGCAGGCAAAGCAACTGTAACAGTGCCTGGATCATGACTGGAAGTCCCACCTCTACTAATATTTTAAGCCTGTTTCATCAGAAGAGAAAACCATTTTGCTACTGAAAAACCCTCATGCTTCTAGGCCATTCCATTCCTTCTTCTGTTCTCTGTGATATTATATTTCCAAATCATGCATAATCTTCTAAATTCTAAATTTCTTGGAAAAGCAATTTGAATATGTATCATCCAATTTCTTTTTGGACTTTTTATGATACTTAAGGCACAGTTGAAAGAATTTCACCTGAACTTATTACCTTACATTCACTATTTATTGAGTGTGTGTATATAGTATATCAGTCCATAAAAATTGCTTGTAGTCTGACATAGCATGCACAAATGCCTTATTTATGGGAATTTAATAATACAGAAATGTGTTCAATTATCAATCATTGTATGGTGACCTTATTTCTGTGCTTAAAATGTTAATTCTGTCATATGATGTAGACACAGGCATCAATTGCTGGCGTCACAACAGACTTGCGTTGGATGAGGGGAGAGCTGACACGCTTGACACTGCATAAAGAAGCAAGTGCTTTCCTGTCTTTTAAAAATCATTTGCCATACTGACCTCTAAAAGAGGCCAATTTTTGCCCAATTTATGCTCATTACGAATCCAAAACTTGCTGCTAGCCCGGTTCGTTTTTGTATGTATGCGTGTCTTCTCTCTTGGAAGAGAGGCTTATAATTGAAGTTCTACAGAGAGATTGAGCTTCTATCAATATTTCTTAAACATGTATTCAGTGCTAAGCCACAATACTCAACGCTCTCAAACTGTCATCAGCTCCCACAGTCTGTATTGTAAGACAATTATTTTTCCCATGATTCATATGGTGAAACTGAAATTCAGAGAACCTGTATAATTTGCTCCAAGTTACACAGTTACCAAGAAGCAGGACCTGGGATTCTACCTTTGATTCCTGAGTCTAAACCAGGGGTCTTTACGCTCCGACACACTACTCCTAGGTGGCGCCATGGCATCGGTACTTTATTCTAATCCATCTCTTACCGAGTGAGAACAATTGTTCTCTTATTGAGAACAATTTTTATTGTTGCAAAGAGTTGCCATTTGCACTTTGTGCAGCAAGTTTTGTACTGACTTCTCTTATTTCAATTCTTTCTCCCAAGAAATGTACAAACAAGTATTTTCATCTAAAATTTGGGGGTGGGAAAACTAATGTTTAGAGATCACCTCAACCGAAGTACAAAGTGATCCAGCCAGAACTCAAATCCAGCTCTTCCTCCAACGGATGCCCTTGACCATCGCCTCTGAGTGGCAGCACCTTTATCTGAGTGGAGCCTGTGATGCCAGCTCTGAGAGTATCCAGTTCTACCGAGATCACAAATACACGCCCAGGTCCTCTCCTTGTTTAACTCACTCCAATCCATTTGGGGGTAATTTTTGTTTGGCTTCATTTTACTCAGTTCAGCCAAACTGATTTATGTGAAGCCTCCAATTATGTTTTTCAGTATGCCTATGTTAGGGAAATTATGTTAGGGAAACATCCTTTTCATTTCTCCCTCTCAGGGTGGGATGATTAAGGATAATCAAGAGCTGGTGGCAGCTGTGTCTCAGAGAGAAGGTCTTTCCTACCTGATTATCCAGTTGTTTTGAGGATGGCAGTTTGCACTGCTCAGCAAAGAATCTAATATCCCAAAGATTTGATAATATTAAAGAAAGTTAAGTGAAGCAAACCGCATGCCACGCTGCAGAGCCCCGGTCGAAACCACACTGTCCTATTCCCCTCTGCTGTTGGGAAGATAATTACTGAGCCTTTGTTCACGTGGAGTGAATGAATTGTGAATCCTCCGTATATTTAATTATCCAAGACTAAACCTTTGTTATTTTCCTAAGGAAAAAAAAGTAACACCCCCCCCCATGATAATTTTGAGCACTAATTACTTCCCCAAATCTCAGCACTACTTTAACTTGCTCTTAGTAATATGCCCTAAGTGTGATTCGGACTGATTAGCATGCTGTTATAGGAGTTTTCTCTAAACAAGGATGTTTATTTTGCCAATCTACTGGTGTTTATTGCTGACTTTTTGTCTGTCTCTGAAGGTACTCTGGCCTTAAATAAGTACAGATTTTTAAAGATATGCGATATATATCTCACAGAGTAAACCTATAAAATAGTGGAATTTTTACAGCTTCAGTCATTATTGCCAGAGAGCCAGGATTGTTCATTTATTAGGATTGAAATCATCTAAAATTACCCCCCAAATTTTAAACACATAGATCTACATTTGAATATGTGTTTTTTTAAGTTCTAAGGGGCATTCCCAAGGTTATATTTTGCTGCTATATGAAAATTTATTGTGACAATAGAGGCAATGAGTACAAGTCTTTCACATTGCACTCCTGTGACAATTAGCTCCCAATTGTTAGCCCATTCATTTATTAGAACATTAATGGTTGGAGCTATCTTGACTGGTCACTGAAAATGATCATTATTGAGGTTGGTTATGACCCCAAAAGGCACAGCACAAGGCGCTGTGTTGGTGCAGATAGCCATGTAACTTAAGGTCGCCGCTGATAGATTGCAGCAGCATTAGATTGCAGCAGACATCTAACAGGTGACGTTCCTCCAAACTTTGTCATTTATTCGGTTTTCTTTAGTAAGAACAAACTTTTGAAACTAAGCATATTGTTTGTGAAGAGAGCCCGACATGCAGGCAGCTCGATCAAAGTGACCATTTTTTCCCCGAGGAACACAGAGTGCTTGCCTCTTCCAGGAGCACGAGGTCAGTGGACGTCCCTGAAAATATGTGGGCCGTTGCCTAAAGAGCAACAAGGAGAATGAGGAAAAAGCCTCCATTAAAGTTTCAAAGAGACATGTTTCAAACAGACCCGTTCAGCACGCGCCTGCCCTGCAGGCAAGCGCACCGGGGCTCCGTGGAGGTCTCTGTCTCTGTGGATGGAAAACCACCACGTGCCACCGGGAAGGAGGCAAATAAAGGGAACAGGAAACTTACCAAGTCCTTTCTGAAATACTGTCCCGAACATTCCCATTTGGTGTAGTCGAAGTTTAGGCAGCGGGTTTTGGCCCCTCCTCTTTACCCCACGGAAATGAGCTATTTCCTTTCTAACTACTTTGATTTATTTAGATGTTTTAAAAATCACTAGCCTTAGGTCGAGAAGACGTCCTCCCATTTTCTCTAAGTCTGTGTTCACAGACACTGTAAGGCTGTGGTTAAAGGTGTACATTCTGCACTCGGATTCTCTTTTTTTCAGTATGAGGCTCAACTCTTTATTTGTTGTGTGGTCTTAAGTAAGTTGCTTCACCTATCTGTGCCTCAGTTTCCTCAGCTGAAAAATCAAAACTGAACCAATACTTAAAGTCTAAAGGGAGAAATATTTGGAATGATAGTAGATACATAAGCAGTGCACTATACATGCTAGCTACTCTTACATATTTTTGTTACAAAAATAATAATTTTGTTACTTAAGAAACATTGTTGAGGCTTATCAGTAAAAAATATTTACTGTTTATGGTGATTAAATTTGTGGCTATTTTCCTTCACCTTTCTAACATTTTGTGAGAATTTACTTTGTATCTTTCAAATAGCTCTCAAGTGTATTGTACACTAACATCTCTCAAAACTCATCATACCCACTTGCCATTAAAGGAATTAGTGCAGTACCTCAAGCTCCAGAAACTCCAGAAATGGCATTTGAATTCCAAAATATACATCTTCAGGGTCAGAATAACAAATGTTCACCTGAGAGTGTGGAAATCTTGCTCAAATTCATCCCCATGGAAAACCCAAGTCAACTTCTGACTTGTTGGGGTGACAGAGAGAGAGTGAGAACGTTTTCTGGCACTGTGTGGTTTATTTTAAATCTAAATCCTCACAACATTAAGTAAAGACTAGGACTGATGATTGGTTAGAAAATCAGTGTAGTCTTGCTGTGGAACTGTTCTGCTGGATAAATTGGTGGACCTAATTAGCAAAAATATAAATGGCTTTAAAAAAAGGATGTAGACCAGTATTTAGAAAAACAAAATAACCCAGAGACATTCTTAATTCACCTTGAGGAAAGTTCAACTCTGAAGGGCTCTTGCTCATTCTAGACAATTATATTTCACGGCACTTGGAAATGTTTTTAATTAGACGAGATGAGATGACTGGCAGTGGCGGTATTTGTTTGCCAGTGGCAAATATTTGTCACTTCCGGCACTTTGCTGACACCAATCCAGGGTTTTGGTTTGATCTAAGTTGACCTGGGCTGGAAACCAACTTATACACTTTTCATCCTTTCTTTTATGATGCTTTTTCTCTCCACTTGAAAAAAGATTCCCAGGTGGAAAGAAGTAGCCTCGTTAGCTGTCATACACATTAGATAGTGCATGATGCAAAGCTGGAACTGGTGAGTTGGCATGGTGAGGCTGTGTGCAAGATGTTAGAGAATTGCCTTTAGAAATCATTTACCCCTTCAGGGCTTTGTGAAAAACAACCCTGTGATATACCTTCAGATATTGGTTGACTTCCTTGCAGGAATCTGGCGGGTCTAAAAATTGAATTTCCACCTTCACGCCTTGATAGTCGAAGGTAGTGCAGATATCAGAGGGTGAGAATCCACTTCACCTAGGGTGCCTTTCTGTTCCCCGGGCTCCAGCCACACACACTCCAGCCACAGCCCGGCCACAGCTGGCACATCTGGGAAGCTCGGCACACAGCCAGCTAATTTTTGGGAAACTGGGCCTTGTCTCATTTGTTAGAGAAGTATTACTTGGAGGAAGGAAGTTTTTATTTGCTGTATCCTTTTCTTGAATCTTTTGAGAGTATTTCTTGAATCTTTTTATAACTCTCTTTTGAGTTATAAAACATTTGATTAATCCTGTCCTGCTACTTCCACTGTGGACTCTGGAGCCAGATTCAGTCCTGGCGCCAGCTCTGCTGTGTAGCTCTGAGCACGTTTCGTTCCTCATTGTAAAGAGAGTGTGTAACAGGACCTCTTGTGAGAGGAGGGTGGTCCTTTGAAGATTAAACGAGATGATACATACGATGTATCACTAAGTACCCAGTGTTGGCTAGTAAAAATTATGTCTGTCTAGTTTATTACTGTTACATGTTCCCGTGTAGTGACACTACCACAAAAAGACATTTCAGGTGTCCTCACCCAGTGTTTTGAAGAGTTACAACTGCCCAGCACCCTGTCCAAAGGCCTTTATTGCTGGAGGTGCCTGCAGATCCATGGTGAAAACACTCTCTTAGCTGTGTAGCCAGGGGGCCCCAAGGGTGGCATTATGTGCAAATCAATTCTATTTCAGATGAAAAGCCATTATGTATTTTCTTTTTACATTGAGGAAAAGACGTAACCTGTCTTCCTGTGGCCTAGGAGAGAACACCTAAGACCAAGGCGTATCCCTGTAACAGATGCTCGTCTGGAAAAGCCACAGCTGCCCTTATATCCACTAGGAGTCATGCAGTCCATTCATTGTCTAGTATACATTCTAGTCAGAAAGGCCTTCTGTGTGTCTGACTTAAGTATGGCTCATGATAATCGACTTTATTTCTGCTTTCCTGACACTTGAAGTCCTTTTTAAAACCAACACATTGTCAGGTTAGTGGTGTCCCGTGTGTCCCAGGCTCCTCGCTGGTGTTTTTCTTCTATATCTGAAAATTCCCACTTACACTATCAAGGATAGATGGGTACTTTTGTCCAGTCTCCTCATTGTCAAACTGGGACTTAAGTAACGTGGCCACCAAGAAATAGATTGAAAAAAATACTACTCTGTGGACTGGATCTAACTATCATTCTAAAAGTATTTCCAGAAGTGCTTCTCTGCTATGTTGTATTCCATTGTGTAAACGTACCACAGTTTTCTGATCCATTCATTTACTGATGGGCACTTAGGTTGCTTCCAGCCCTTGACTATTGTAAATAGTGCTGCTATGAACATAGGGGTGCACAGATTCTTTTGAATTGGTGTTTCAGGACACAGCAGAAAGAAAGAAGGAACTCCTACCTTTTGTAACAGCATGGATGGAACTGGAGACTGTTATGCTAAGTGAAATAAAGTCAGTGAAAGATAAATACCATATGATCTCACTTATAAGAGGAATCTAATGAACAGAATCAACTAATAAGCAAAATAGAACCAGAGACATGGAAACATGGAACAGACTGACAGTACCAGAGGGGAGGGAGGAGAGGGATCATGACGGAGAGAAGGGGAAGGGACTAGTCAAAGAATGTGTGTGAATGACCCACAGACATGGACAACAATGGAGAGATTGACTGTGGGAGTGGGGCATGGGCTGGATAGAAGAGGGAAAAACTGGGACAACTGTAATAGCACGAACAATTAGAATTTCTTTAAAAAAGAAGGAAGTGCTTCTCTAACTAGGATGAGGTGAATGGTGTGTGAAACACCCTGAGACCAGACCCTCACTTTCCACGGAGCCAGCCCTGGACTCGGCTGGCAGGCCCGTAGAATCACCACAGGTCTCTCCTGGGGACTGGCAAGGTCTGTACTCCTCCACAGTCACCATCTCCCCGTGGCTGTTGGATCAGGAATTACCCAAATGGCCTTTTGCGTGGCTTTCCCCAACCCCATCACCCTCAGAGGCCCAGCCAGCTTTCTGCAACTTCGTTGCCCTTGTGTTATTCTTTTATTTATTCATGTATGCATTCTCTCAACGAGTATCGTGTGCCTTCAGTGTGGCTAAGTGCTGGCTGCGGAGGCCTTAGGCATCAGTGCAGAGCCCCAGGGGTCCATCACTGCAGAGAAGCACCACTTTTTGACAAGGGCTACTAAGTGGTTGTTCATGTGTGTAGTTCGGTGGCTGATCAAGTTCTAGCAAGTAATATGAAGGGGAGAGTCTCGTTATCACTGTGTGGAACAGGGCTGGGAAACAGTGCTTCTGTGCCCTGTAGGTGAGCGCATCGGAAGTGCATGTCGGGACCAGGCACTGGCTGGGGCTTAAGAACTTCCCGATCAAAAAGGAACCCCCAAAGAGATCTGTGAACAGTAGAAAGTCACCAGGCAAAACCTTCAGTCCAAGTTTTCATTTTTATCATTTTTCTACATTTGCAGCACTTTTTTTTTTAAAGAAACGCTTCCAAAACTGCAAAGCTTTGAAATATTGAACAAATGAACCAGAAACTTGGAAAGTTGGTTTGCTCACAGGAAAATTGTGGGGTCTTTATTTTACATTTAGAATTAATATTAATGTAAAGGCAATTCCCCAACTACAATGGAAAGAGTGTTTGTTTTTATAAATAGGCATTTTTTTTAAAAAAAGAGCCTAAGAAATGGGGACCTCGCTTTTTTTTTATGCTTAGCAGGAGGTTTGTGATTTTTTTAATAACTTAGGCCTAAGAAAAATGCAGTGCTACAATACATCACTGATACAACAGTCTGATAGATTTATAAAATGTTTAGTGAATGTATTCTGCATAGACCAGCAGGAACACCTGCTTCTATTATTCCATCACTGATAAAATGGTAAATAGCTTGTGTCAGTCATGCGGCTTGCATAAAGCCACTGGAGTTTACTTGTGGGGCTGGTCATTTGTATGGAATTATATGAGGTTTGTGTTAAATCTCTTCATTAAATGACTCAGTAAAATTATAGGGCCATAAATGCACAGTGACACCATTTTAATCTTTGTTCATTTTATCTTTTCTCTCCCCTCCCTGCTTCTCTGGTTCGTACGTCCTCCAGTATAAACTAGAAGAGGAGCCTTCAGGGATTCACTATTATCGTGATCCCTGGGGAATAGTGGGCGTCCAGATGGTCAGGCTGATATCACTCCTTTTTTCTTTCTTTTTTTTTTCCTTTTACGAGAGCAGTTTGATTTCTCCCCTGATCAATGAGAACTATAACTTTAAACCTGACAGTGTATATCCTCCTACGAACGGATTTAATTAAGTAGTAGCCACCAATATTTGAGGAGAGAAAGCGCAACCATATTCAAATGTCATAAAGATAATGCTATGAAATCGCAGTAATCATAATGCCCAGTGCCCCTTCACTGACCTGGGAAGCAGGGGACCAAAGGACACGGGAAGATACTTTTTTTTTCCTAACCCAAAACACTCTCCTGTCTTGGCTGAAAGGACTGACGGTTCCTGCCTCCAAGTCAGGGCAGCACCTGGGTCTTCCTGTCCTCCTTGGTCAAAAGGACTGAAACCAAGGAGGCGGGACATCCCTGCTGGTATACCAGGGGGGCAGGCATTGTGTGTTGTTTAACAGACTAAGAAGGAAACCGGTTCGGTGTTAAGGCATTACCCTTTTGCTTTCTTGGCCTGCGGGAGGGGCCTCTGCTCTGGCAGCCACAGTGAGACACCAGGGTGCTGAAAAGACTAGGGTTTTGCTAAGGTGCCTTGTAACATATCCAGGCAGAATCACCCTTGTTAAGACAGAATTCCGTGGTGGATATTGCTTTTCCCCCCCTTTCTCCTTCTCTTTAGGTCATATAGCTAGTATCTGTTTTGTTTTAGACCATAATCTCAAGTATTATTTATGCATTCTTAACTCATAGTAAATCAGTTTATAATACATATTTTCACACTCACTGAGATGTCTGCCTTTTAAAAGCAATGACTGAATTTTCGCACATTTGGGTATCAGATTCCTGAATATTAATCAGAGGCCCCTTAGTCTAGGTATATGTGTTTAACGATGCTGGAAAAGGTGATTTAAAAGGGACTTTATGAAACTGACATAGGAGTGTATGGAGAATCCTCTGGAATGAGAATTGTATATAATTCACTCTGTTTTCTCTCCACAAAATCAGATGTGGAAGATAATCAGCAGGTTCTGATACCCAGTCCTCTGCCCTGGAAGATGGGTAATATGAATAAGAGAATTTTCCTGTTTGGTCCAGTCTTTGTCTGTCTGTCTGTCTGTCTGTCTCCTGTTGCTCTCATTCTCCCCTGTCTGTATTGTAATGCCTGCGTCTATTCTTGGGGCCTGTTTAGTAGCCCAGAGAATTCCTAGTCTTTGCTTTTGCATTTGCCTACGTCTTTGGTCTTGTTCAGCTGATTTTACCGAAGGCTTTTTGCTTCAGGTATGCTCTGCACAGTGTCGGCTGCCTGCGTGCCTCCTGGCTGCGAATGGCTGCGAATGGCTGCATGCCGCTGCAGCTCTGTCTGAAGCGCCTGGATGGTCTGGGCCTGCGGTCTTGGTCAACTGCACCGTTTCTGCACTGTCCGCGCTCAGTGCCATTGCAGCACAATGGGGGAGGTGTTTTGAAGCCCTTTAGGCAGGAAGAGGCAATTTCTGAGCAAAATAAGAGCTGAGGTGGGACCTTCGATGGGGCAAAACCATGATGCTCTTTACGAAGGACATTTTCTTCCTTCTTCTCACCTCAGAAGTAATTCATAGGTGGGTAATTCAGAAGTTTTCGAAGCTTTTTTAACCTCTTTTACCACTTCCGAGTCCTAGATAAGCCCGAATTGTTTATATTGTTTAATGGGTGTTTTACTTTGTCTGAGGACTTCAAAAGAGCCCCTAACAAATTGTATCTTGAAAAATCTTACAGCATCTTCCCCGGCTGGTGTGGCTCAGTGGATTGAGGGCAGGCCTGAGAACCAACGTGTTGCTGTTTCAATTCCCAGTCAGGGCACATGCCTGGGTTGTGGACCAGGTCTCCAGTCAGGGGTGTGTGAGAGGCAACCACACATTGATGTATCTCTCCCTCTCTTTCTCTCTCCCCCTCTTTCTCTCTCCCCCTTCTCTCTAAAAAGAAATTAATAAAATCTTTTAGAAAATTAATAAAATCTTTTAGAAAATAAAAAAAATCTTGCAGCATCCATAAAAGATAGGACATGTTTCTATCTGTTGACTTCAGATTCATTACAGGTTTCTTTTTCCTTCACAGTAGATGGGATCTGGATTAAAGTATTGAAAAGCCACTTGACCCCACCCCACCCCCCAGAACTCTGTCTGGCAGTCTTCCCCTGGATGGGCAGCGTTTCACCCAGGCGATGACTGAGGGTGTCTTACGCCAGTGCTATTTTTTCGGAGAGCTGTGTGCGAGAAGGTCCTTCACTGAAGGGTCACTCATTCATCCACAAGTAAGAAGAGTAGAAAAATGTCAGTGTGTTCATTTGAATCTGATCAGGTGCCTCCTTCATTTGTCTTGTATTAACACACCATCTTAACAAAAAAAAAATCAAATATAAGAGACTTGGTAGTCTATTTGCAATAAACTTTTTTTACCCAGGCAACATGGGAGATGAAGGAGAAGACTGTCTTTCCAAGTGAACTGTCTTAAAAGAAAATGTATGAAGCAGACGTCTTCAGTGTGTTGATAAGAACATATACTCGGAATTAAGCCTTTCTCCTTGGGGTATGATTCCTATAGCGGACTCCACTGTTTGTATGTGTATGGTCAACCTGGCACTTGTAGTCGATCTTAGAATCTTGGGCCATGCCCTGGTCAACTCTCCCCTAAGAAAAATGGCCAACGTATATGAGTGGGGTGGGGGAAGGTGTGGGGAGAGAGCAGAGCATAAATGGGAGGGAGAAAAAAAGAGAGTGAAAGAAAAATTGGAAAGACAGATGATCAAGAACAATAGGAGACTTCTTCTGCTTTGCTACCAAGCCTTGAAAGAGTCAGGAATCTATGGGCCGTGGAGCACGCTGGGTGAAGAAATACCCGTGACTCTGGCAGAGCTGGCAGGTGCTTTTTGACTCACCTCCTGGGCACCTGGCACAAGAACACCCGGAGGAGAAGAGGTGGATGGTCCTGGGCTGGCTGGTTTCCCTCGGCCCTTCCTTCGTGCCTTCTCCTTTTGCAAAGAGTCTGAGTCAAAGTGTGTAACTTCATTTAGTCAGAAATATTAGGTAGCAAAGTAATCTTACAAAACACTTCCTTTAAAAGCCAGAGTGGAAGGTGGGGCCTGGAGCGGAGGTGGCGAAGGGGTAGATACCAGAGACATCTGTAATAATATTGACAATAAAAAACATACACAACAGCAGAGCAGACATCTCACAGAATGCTTTTCTGATAGTTTTTCCTCTGTCTTACATCTGTGATAGGGAGAACAGAGAGTCCTGCTACCATGCTTTAACCAATGATTCCATTTCTCTAACCCAGAATCACGGTTTATGAATACCTTCAGAGAATGTGCTTGGAGGGCCAGGCCCTTCTAATGACTTGTTAGCTTAAAGAAACCAAACCATCAGAGCTCCTAATTTGCCTGTAAACACACAATGCTAGCTAGTGTAGTCCTCTGCACAGTACATCTCAAAGGGCCTAATAATCTCCCTGTTCTGTTGTATGAAACTGTTTCAACCCCCGCTGAGACCCAGAAGATGAAGAATGTAGAGGAAAATAAAACTCGTGTCCTGTAAACATGGCTGAAAACCTGCAGATGGTCTGTGGTCTCTAACTGAACTCTGTTTTCCACTCACTGAAGCCCTTCAGTGAATAATCTGTTGACCTGGTTTCCTCTCCTCCCCTCCCCTGGATCTGTATTTCAGTGTAGAGCAATGCCATCCTTTGTAAACCCCCACTGAACTTAGCAGACCATTGCGCAGACTCAGCAAATATTCCCCTTGGCTGTGGGACGTCTAGGAAAGCCATCTTTTCCATTTGCCCTGGACCTCGGTGGTTTCTGGTCCCTCCAGTCATTGGTGATACTCACAGAGGTCCTCAGAGGAAAAATGCGAGGTCAGTTCTGAACTGGTGTGTCATTTTCTTCCAAAACAACTCCTTTGACCTCCAAGTCTAGATTAAAGTAACTCTTCTTTGGTAACTTTGGGTACATTTCTTCCAATTTTCAGTATTATGTTGGATCATATGATTTAGCATTTTTAAATAAGAAACAGTCAGGTGTCAGCAATGGCAAACAGTTTAATATAATAGATATGGAGACTGGAAATTATCCAAGTGTTATTCTTTCATATAAGCACAACTAACAAATTACTACATATTCCCATCTTAAAATTTTCATTGCCTGTGTTTTTCTCTGCTTTCCTTCATCTCTACTTTTTTCTGTTTCTCCTCTCTTCCAACTTCTATTTGGAATGGATATGAGTACTCAACAGACATCCCTAGGGGCTGCGATCTTTCCCTGCATATCTAAGGTAAGGGATAAGCTGATTTAACCCCAGATAAACACTTTACTGCTTTTTTTTTGTCAGGATCCACTGAAAAAACACGAATTATATCTGTAGGATACTTCTCAGCTTGCAATAAATTCCCCATATGAGTGGCTGAAATTAAAAAGGAAAACAAAATAAAACCTAGACATCAAAAAAGTTGACTTAGCAAAATAACTGCATTTTAAAACACTGTTTTCTTTTTTATTAAATCATTTTTACTGTTACTCTATTACAGTTGTTCCAGTTTTCCCCCTTTGCCCTCCTCCACCCAGCCCACACCCCAGCCAAGGTTGAATTTGTAATAAGCATGCAGGAAGTAAGAAATCTGATCTGAATTAATCCCCATCAAAGTACAGCTCTTAATACTAGATTCTTAATAGTTTAGTACTTAATACTTAATAGTTTAATGCGTAACTCTTAATAGTTTAAAAATGCTAATTGAAAGATATTATAAATGCACATGATGCCTTTCAAGCACGGATCTATAGATACGAGTATTCTTTCCCAAATTTTACCCCGATTTATCAGCACTGTATTGTTCGCATTTGTACAGTCTGATCTAATTATTAAAACATGACTGGTTACCAGGCGTTCTGTCTCCAAGTCTTCGTAGCTATTCCCTTAACTTTCCCTGCAAGAGTTGGGTTCTTTACAGTCCGTTTGCCCTTGGTTAAGGCTTGGTGGAAAAGCATGCAAGGTTGCACATTTCATCACTGGACAAATGGTTACAGATCGTCCCCGATTCAGCCTTGTTCTAGCCCGCGTTTGCTCCCGTGCCATATACAGAGAGAAGGGAGAAAAGAACGCCGTCCTTTTTATCTGTTCTTTCTGGGAAACAGCCAAACATCCTTTCATAATCAAATGCCTGTAGATCCAGAGGCCACTGGCCACCGTCCAAACATTTATTGGTCATTGAACACCTTGCATGAGGTAATTTTCAATTATCGTATTAAACCGGAACAGGGATCTGGTCATGTTTCCTTTGCTTATAAATGTAGCTTGTGTTCTTATTACTGTTAATAGCCGCGCTCACGGGGTGCCAGCAGTTTTCTGGGCACTGTCCCATAGGAAATACTGTCCTGTGTCCTTTGTGAAGGAAGGCCCCAGGAACCCAGCAGCTGGGGACAGGAGCACTCGGTCTTTGTTTATCTCACAGGTGGGGGCCTGGGTGGGGGATTGCATGTGGCCCGATGTGGGGGTGGAGTTTTATGGCATGACAAAGTTTTTAAGATTTCTAGGAAGAATTCACATGAGGAAAGGGGAGGATGTGAAGTGTCTTGAGGGAAATGACTTAATTTTTGTTCTACAGCCCTATTTTTGGACACAAAAATTGCTTATGCAGTGGCAAACAATCAGACAAAGAGATAGTAAAAATGTAAAACTGCTGTCTCCAGGGTGTCTAAGTTCTTTGCACTGATACAATCATTTAAATATTGCCTGCTTTTGAGTTAAGTACTTCAATTACATTACTTGTGGAGTAACTTGAAAAAGAGTGTCCATACTCTAAGCTACTGTTGATTGTTTGTTAAAAAGTTTTAAGCCCTGGCAGGTGTAGCTCAGTGGATTGAGCACAGGCCTGCGAACCAGAGAATCGTGGTTCGATTCCCAGTCAGGGCACATGCCTGGGTTGCAGGCCAGTTCCCAGCAGGGGACACACAAAAGGCAACCATACATTGATATTTCTTTCCCTCTCTCCTTCCCTTCCCCTCTAAAGGTAAATAAATTTTAAAATATTTTTTAAAAGTTTAAAAATACCTGTAGGAACTTGTAAGTTTGTGCTGGGGGGAGTTGAGGGGCCCCTGTAGTGACTCTGTGATAGCACAGAAGGATGAGAACTGGGGAGAGAAGCAGCAAGTAAATAGAAAGAAAGTCTTAGTGCCAATGACAGAAATGTATCGCTGGAGCGTAATTGCTTCCCCATTCTGGTGGCCTTTACAACTACAATCGAACAACCACAAAAAAACATTTGATACTGTTATATGTGGTTATTATATATGTTAAATACATGCTTTAGGTTAAAAGGTTATGGGGATTGTTTTATCTTCATTTATAACTTTGGTTGTCATTGTATTTCCACCATTTTAAAAGATGATAAATCACTGCTCTCTCTTCGTCTAATCTCATTGTTTAGTAAAGCACTGCTTAATAGGAAAGAAAAGAATGCTACATAATATGATTAAATATTTCCCTGACCTGTGTCTTTTGTAAAGTGGGGACCTCGGCACAGTTTATTCAGATCACCAGCTTAATTTGAAAGTGAAAAGTGCAGAAGGTTCAATGAGATTCGCTCATAAACTATGGTTTCTGCAGATGCTACCCCTGGGCCTTTATGCTTTGCCTCACTTGGCTACTAGAGAACAGAGTAAGAGTGCAGACTTCCAGAGCCAATAGAAGGGAATTGCACCATTCTGTAACCTAAATGAGTTTTACCAAAAACCCAAGCCCAGCAAGCAACTAGAGGAGGGCACCCTGAAATATCGGGTGCATTAAATGCTCGGCAGGGACTTGACCCCCTACATGGAGAACTGTATTGAGTTCCAAGTGACGGTGGTACTTCACTGCCTTCTCGGTGGCTGTAACAGTGGCACACACAAGTTGAGTTGCTGTATTTTTCTTGAAATTGCTGCATGACCAGAATCCACTTATAAATATTTGTAAACTTATTTTATTAATCCCTTTCTCAAGTGTCATGAAGCTGCCTAAATCCATGGGATTAAAAATAATAAATAAACTACTGAAGGAGCCTTCCAGTGGTACTAAAATTTACCAAATGTGACCAAGCTCATGCAGCTTTCTGCTCGTGGTTAAATCGCAGTGACCATTTCCAGAGGCTTGGATTGGGTACAGTACATTTAGCTTATTTAAACTTTTGACAAATCACTTCAATTTTGACGTCGTTCGCTGTCCTTTCCATACCTGTGACCGTATTTCAGGTTCTTTTTTTTCACACCGAAATGATTTCTATCTACTCCTAAATCACTTCCTGTCTACCTGCCTCAAGGGGCTGGTTGATTTAATCCATCCTACACTTGATCCTTGGATTAATAACTAGAATATGCTTATTATTTTTTTACCGATTTTCTAATTTAGACAACAGAGAATTCACCATTACTCGTTGCAGTTCAGACGTCTTTTACAGATATGCGAGACACCTTCTGTAAGGTCATCACAGCGATGAGTCCAAACCTACTTTCTGGCCCAGGAATAAAAAAATATCCACTCTGCTCAATATCCCTGGGTCTTTTGGGGCTCACCTTCTGAGCCTAGAGCTAGAATATGTCCCTCTTAGTGCTCTACTTTACCATTCCCCGTTAGCTGGACCTCATGCTTGGGCTGCAACCAGGTTTCAACCAAAGTTCTAGCCCGGTGTTTCCGGGCCAGGCCTGACGTTGCTCTCCAGGAGGCTCTGTGCCCTCTGGGAGACATGTGGCAATGTCGGGAGGCATGTTTGTGCGCCGCAACTGGGGAGTTGCTGCTGGCATCTGTTTAGAAGCCGGGGCTGCTGCTGCTGCACATTTGCAAGACACAGGGCAGCTCTCAAAATGAATGTTGCAGCTCCAACTGTCAAGGGTGCCAAGGGGAGAAACTACCTACCCGTGTCAGTCGCTGCAATTTGCCTAACACCTCAGCTCAGCCACTTCCTGAATAGGCCTCGTTTCCAGCCTCTTGTCTTTGCCTTTGCTCCTACTGCTTTCTTTTGAAATATCTTCCCAGCCACCTACAAGTGCTCATTTAGTTTTAACCTACTGAAATTCTGCCCTTTCTTTCCACCTCAGGCAGATGTCATCTACTATTGCTTTTAAATGATGAAATAAAAAACCTTCCTTCATCATTTCACTTAACAGCAATGCCCTCTTTTCTGAATTCGTAAAGTATTCCGTCTTTACTTTTAGTCTGATACTTTTAAGGCAAGCTATCTTGTAGGGTGGTCACATGTGTGTCTTATTTCCCATTTTAGATATTTCTAGATATTTAGATGCTATGCAGTTCGACGTACAGGGTAAAGTCCAGCAATATAGCACCCGAGACTTAGACTCTCTTTCAGTGGAGTTTTGCGTATTTTTACTCATAGCAGAATCAAAACTTAGATTTTTTCCCACCTATCATTGTAACATGCTTGTTCATGTTGCTACAGTCTTTAAAATTAGTTTAATAACTTTATTGTAACATTCAATCAAGTTGATATGCTCTAATTTACTTCACTAACCTCCTCTTACTGTGAAGTTAACTGGATTTTACTTTTTGACCAAGTAAGTAATACCAAATTGAGTATCTTTGGTCTGTAATTTTTTTAGCCTTTCACCTGCAATATTCCCTTTAAACCATTTCAAGGTCACGGTCTGAAGGGTGTGGCATGTTTTTATTGCTAATGAAATATATTGCCAAAATTGTTCTGAAGTGGTTTATCTGTTTGAATTTTCCATTGCAATATTAAGAAAACCTTATATACTTGCAAGAGTCTGAAGACCTAAGCTCAACGGGCATTCTGTTGTTCTCAGAAATATATACAGTTGGTCTCAGAGAAACAACGGAATCTGTTTGATTGTATACCCTTACCTGTGGTCAGGGATAATAAACCTATATTTTAGAGCCATTAATAGTAAAGCAGATAATGTCTTTGGAAATAAAGTGTCAACAATAAAATTACTAATATTCATCCAATAAATACTTATTTAGAGACTTCCATATGCCAGATTCCATACCAGGAACTAGAAATACAGAGCTAACGGTCTTGGTTCAAGGAGTTCTCCATCTGGTGTTGTGTAATTATCACAAAGTATCATTTTGGGTACAAAATTGAGAAGTGAGTTTTTATAAAATATAAGGGATTGAAAATAAATGCAGTACATGCCACAGGAAATACAAGTATGAAAGGCCCACCAATTTAATAATTAGAATTCTTAGATATCACTTGGTCACTTAGAATTCTTTTGAGATCCCTTGGTCAGTTTATTCTCTCTAGTCTAACTCAGAACTGCACTTCCTTGCAGTTTTAGTTTTGTCCCCCTTATATGTTATGACAGCACTTTCCTTACTGCTATACTCTGATGCGAATCTTTGTTCCTCATTGTTTTGCCTTGGGAAAATTCAAAGTATACCTTTAAAAGTTCCATTTTTCTATTGATGTCATTCCTTTATCCTTTTCTGAGCCTCTGGTCTCTAGAAGCTGCATGAGGGCATGGCCCCACTTTTGACTGTTTTGTGACTCTCCCATCAAAACTGCTTTGCTTCAGAGTAACTGGGAGTATTTAGGAACTCCAGCAGCCTTACATCTATCTTTTGGAAATAGATATTGATTTTGCTGCCTTTGAACGTAAAAGCCTAGAGTGAGCCCTTGAGCTCCTCATCTCTGAACTTGCTGGGCATCAGAAGCCGGGGGTATGCAAGTAACCACAGTAAAATGCCTCAGAACTGTCAGCGTGAGCCGACAGTGCAACAGGAGTCCTGGTCTAAGGACTAGAAGCCACAAAAATAGATGTTTCATGGGCCCGAGCCGCTAATGTGGGTGGAGATAAGAACAAAGTATTACCACTTTGTATGTGCCTCTGAAAAGACTTCAGATTGTTAGAATGCAAAGGGTCTTTTCTGGCTGATCGAAATTCTGCCCTCAGCTACTTGGTTGACCTCATTCAACCTAGGACCTCAAGGATTTTAGAGAAAAATTTCCTTCTTTCTGGATTGAGCTCTGGAGTAAAGTCCCTCACGTTCCAGTCTCTTCCCCATTCTTGCCATTAAAATATGCTGGTAATTCTTAACGTGTTCTTTTCATATCACGTCATAAATAAAAGTCAGCCTTCATCTTCTGATAGAATTTTCTTTTTCTTTCATCTTTATTTTTCTCAGGATCAAGTGAAACAGATTGTGTACTTACTTAGATGCCCGTGCTATGTGGATATGCAGTGTCCAGGCATTTTACATATGTGTGAAAGGGGAAAGGGCTGGAGCAAGACTGCAGACTGCAGGCAGATAAGACTAGACATATTCGATTAAAGTACCTCGCATAGTTAATTTCATTTCAGCAACAAACATGTATTTATTTTCCCTACAGTGAGTCAGCAAAAGATAAGAGCAAACACAAGTCGGTGGAGAGAAATAGGAATCTTGTTCATCTCATCTTTTTAAAAAAACTTATTCTGGTATTTAAGATATGACATTAAATCATAGGGCATCCCTATGAGATGTAAGGCAGGATACCAATCTTATTTTATAAACCCAAAGCATCAATTAGTGGGTTCTTTCAATTATACCCTGAGCAGTTCAGTGACAGAGAAGATAAACTTCAGTCTCTAATTGGAAATCTTTCTAAATTCCTGTACAAGTATTTCTGCTTCGGTATTCCTGTCTGTTGCCCGTTACTGACAGTTTTTACTTCACATTTTAGAAACAACTGAGGCTTTCATCAGTAATCCTTTCCAAACCTGTAATCTATTATGGAGCTTTTCTTTGTGTTTCTTCTTGAGAATTTGATTATTGATTTTTGACAAGAGTTGGCCCTGAAGTAAATGCTATGCTAGAAATGCTGCCTCTTCAGCTAAGAATCCTCAGGGTGGAGGGAGGACGGTCTGAGGGCCCTGGGGCTGGGGCTCCTGCTGGTGGGAGACAGGGCGGTTTGATTCTGACACTGTCTCCACCTTAAGAATTACTGGTCTACAGAAACCAGTAAACTTTTAAACATTGAAGGTAGTGCAGGCTTGCTTTTGGGAAACAAAACTTTTCTAGGATAAAAACAGACGAGAAATTTGAATGGTGGAATTCCCCTCTCACCCTCCAAACCCTAAAATATGCCAAAGGAGGGTCCTGTTTATTTCTGTGGTAGCCACTGTCCTAGTTGTTCCTGAGATGTGACAAGCCCCCCAATTTCATCAGCAGGTGTATTTTGCACCCAAGGTGCATAGGACTCCGCTAAAGCTTGTGCAAACATTGCCTGTGTCGCAGACGCCTCCACGCAGAGCCTTCGTGTTGTACTTAAAGGGCTCCAACTTCCACCATTTAATCCCCTAGAGAGAATCTATCTGTAGTTTTTATCTGTAAATGGAAACTTTCCCCTTCTTGGTCTGCTTACCTTGTTGAGGGGAGTCCATCCTTATCAGGCAGATTCTTTACCTTATTACACAGACACAAATTTGGGGGAGTCTCGGATTACCTCCACTCACTGACAAATCCATTAACTCTACAGAGGAACAAAAACCCACACAGGCAAAAGACGACAAGAAGAAAAGGAAAGAACACACTGAAAAAGTAATTTTTAGGCCCTGGCTGGCATAGCTCAGTGGATTGAGCGCAGGCCTGCAAACCAGACAATCGCGGTTTGATTCCCAGTCAGGGCACATGCCTGGGTTGCAGGCCGGTTCCTTGCAGGCTAACTACCAGCATGGGAGGCAGAAAAGGCAACCATACATTGATGTTTCTCTCCCTCTCTCCTTCCCCTCTAAAAAATAAATAAATAAAATGTAAAAAAAAAGAACATTTACCCTTTAAAAAAAAAAAGTAATTTTTACTTAGTATTTAATAAGATCAAAATCTTTCTTCCTCCTTGTTATCCCTGGACTAGACATTACTAGCCTTTCAGTTAAATTGAACTGTATCTTTGCCTCTCTGAGCAAGGCTTTTTATAATTTGTGTTTTCTCAAATTTTTCTGTACAAATCTTATATTTCTTCAAAGTTCACCTAAAAAAACCTGTTTTGCCTTTGAGGAGTCTTTTCTGGTATCATTAATCCTATATTATATCAGACACTTGCTTCAGTCTTCTCTCAACAGTATTCTGTATGTCAGTCACTTTATATGGAAATCACATGCACATTGACAGATACCCGTGTGTGTGTGCGTGTGCGTGTGCATCAGACATATAGACTAGGTCTCTTAGAGCTTCACGTGGAGGCATCTGTGTATAAAAGGCTTCACGTCCATGCTGTCCGTTCTCCACACCTCAGCTCTCTGTATTCCATCCAAGATCATTACTGTCCTACATAAAAAATTTCTCAGTCTGTCAGTTCTTTGTTTTTGACTCAACCTGTTTCCTCTTTGGGCCATTTGTTTCTCTCCTTCCTGACAGTATATATCCCTTGTATCCTACAAGACCATGCTCCAAACTTACTTTTACTAGAAAGTTTTTTTTATTTAATCTTTACTGTATTTTTCTCATCACCATTAGCCTTCTTATACCTCAAGCCCCTCAGCAATCACCACACTGTTGTCCATGTCCTTTGCTCAATTAATTTTCTTTTAAATACATTTGAATTTAGTTTCCTTCAGCATTGATATTGTTGCTATCTATAATATAAGGCTTACATGGGTAGAAGTGTTATATTTAACTCCTCTTTGGATTATGCACTAGCCAAGTTTTTTCAGCTCTCAAATTCCGTGAAGCTCCCGGGATGTCTCTTTTGCCAGCCATGTGAGAGCCCCGCTGCTGCAAGCCTTGCTGTTCTTTTTTGTATTTTTAAATCCATCTCTGCATACATCAAGCCTACAATAAGAGCTTATGATCAACTCCATCTTCGTAGGTAGGAAGCTGCAGAAGGTGGTGTAAGCTTCCACACGCACAATTTAGGTTGAATAAGGGATAACTTCTGTGATAATAAAATTGATTGAAGGTGAGAACAAGGTATTGAAGAACAACAAGGACTCTATTCCCTGGAGATATCTAAAGGGAAAAAATTAATTTATCTTGGTGGAGTCGGGGCACTAGACCAGAAGATGTACTGAGATTTTATCTGGCTCCAGGATTTTATTAAAATCCTCATTGATAACACTACTTTCATAACATGTTTCTGGTAAGAGGTTTCTGGTTTTATTGTGTGTGTCTGTGTCTGTGTGTGTGTTAAAAACTACTAAGTAAAAATAACCTAGGAAAGCCTAAATTACTTTTAGAATTAAATTATGCAATAATTAGAACATGGAGGGACTACATGTTTCTAAAATATATTTGTCCAGCACTATTGAATACATTTAGTTTTGATGGCTTGCCTTCTTCAAAAATCCAATGGAAAACTATTATTAAAATGTTCTTTCTACCTAGCAAGTGACAATGTATTTTTAGTAGAGATAGACGCTTACCATTCTGGCTCCATCACAAGAATTAAGTTTCTTATTTTTTAGAAACGAGAGACTGAAAAGTGAGTTCAGTAGTTTCTTTCTAGAACTTAACACTTTCTAGTTCTGAATGATAGTATTTATGCCTGCTTGCATATTTCTTCTGAGCATTAATATTTTTTCTCTTCTAATTCATTTCTCTCTGAATGTTTTCATATGGTTTCCAATGATAACAATGAGATTTCTGGGAGAGCTAAAAAATTTTAACTGCCAATGAGGTAAGACTGATTTCCTGAATAGCTTTTATTTCTGTATGATTTTTATTAGGAAAATGGTGCTAAAAGTTGGCACTTCATAGTTTCAGGCAAGTGGATACAAGATGATGTAATTAAGAACTTTATTTAGGTTAATTGGTACAGATTTTATAAATAAAAAATTTCGAACATCAATCTGTTTTAGCTTATCTCAGACTATGGAACATTGGCACTGATAGCTAGAAACATTAAATGCATGTTCCTGGAAAATCGTCAAAAATCACTATTTATGAAATAATAGTTTTGAATTGATAGCCATTAAAACCTCTATTGTGATAAGAATTGTCACCTTACTGGTAATGACGTCATCTGGGCTAAATCATGCCCTCTCAAATATAACTGCCACGTACTAACAGCCCCATTCTGCACAGACACTTACCTGGTCCGTTAGCTGCTACCGTACAACCCAGGGTGCACTTTACAGTGAATTTGCCAGCCCAACCCTGTGGGATTGCCAGGTGTGGAAAGGGGGTAGCAGGTCTGCAGTAAAATATCCTACTGAAACATTTCAAGGAAGACGTGTTCGGTCACACATCGAATCTTCCCAATTATTCAGAGAAAAAAGCATCCAAGTCTTTTGTTGTGAACTGTGCTTACACCTTAGACTTTACCTCTACCCTGTGGAGCCCCACCAGGTCACTGACGCTGTTGTCCTCTAAACTATCTGCACTTTTGAACACAGCTTTTACAAGTTATAAAACAATGTCATTAGTATGAGTGCCTTTGGGGGGAAAATGAGATTTAACTGAAGTAAAGAGGAACAGAGAAAGAAATAAGCAGTCATAAATAACTTACTGTTGTATGTGGTAACATAAGTTGTTTTTGCTAAAAGAACTATTTTTAACTTTTTTTTTTGTAGAGGATTGCTATGTATGTGTCTTCCATGGTGAATTTCCTCCTTATCGATGGTTTCAGTTCCCCTGGAATAACACACAAACACAGACACCTGAACGCATGCATGCATGCTTTCAAAATGCTGACAGTTTATAAAGACTTAGATTATTAATTACCAAAAGATTAATCAACCAAAGCAATCGAGGATGTGTTTTCAGAAATCTGTGGCTAATTACACACAAAAATTAGTTCAAGAGGAACTGAGGGTGCAGATATTTACCTAAAACTTTACAGCTTATGTTCTCCACGAACATTTTCGCACTTAATGTCCCGCCTGATCTTGTTGCTGGAGCCCCACGTAACCTGTAAGTGATGGATGTGTGTCTCCCTTTGCCCTGAATCTCCCAGGGAGAGGGCTGATAAGCAGTGAGTAGTTCACAAGCAAACGAGTTTGGAAAAGAATCCAGAGTGTGCCACAAAGGATGACAATAGATGACCCAGTGGGCCCTGGGCTAACGACCGATCCACAGAACTTCTGTAGAGATATTTTCTGAGGTGCTGAAAAATAAACCCTTCCTTTTTAAAGGAGTGAAATATTTTTACAAATACTTCCATGGACTCTTTGCTTCCCCCACTCTATGTACTTTTCTATAAAAATACTTGTATTTCTCTGTTGATGTCTTTTAAGGGGATATGTTAATATAGTTGCAAGATTTTTTTGTTGTTTAGGATGTCCTCAGGTTTTTATTTTCATGTATTTTGGGGCGGTGCAGATGGGAGAGAAGTGCTTAGGGAAGATCCTTTTGGAATTGCAACACTTTCATTTGAATATTTCCGTGATCATTGATCTTCCACACGGGGCTCCATTTATCACTTCAGACAGCCCTGCTCCTGGTTCTTTTTCTTAATACGTTACCAGAGGCTTGTCCTACTGTATGCAAATCAGTTCCTTTTGCATAAACTCTCCTTTGTTCATATGTGATTATTTATTTTACTACCACCTACTATGAGCTAAGAATTATAAAGAATAAGATAAAAGCTCTCCACCCACAAAGTACTTATAGTCTAATTGGAAGGACAAATCACAGGCATACAAAATAATTAGTAATATAGTTTTATACTAAGCACCTGCTTAAATTGATATTGTGAGGCACTGCATTGTGCATTTCAGGAAACTGTGAAGAAACTCTAACATTTGATCACAACAGTTGGAAAATAAAAGCTTCAAAAAGGAAGAAATCACTGTGACTGGTTTGTCAAGGAAAAACACCTAGGCTGGGCCCAAAGGGAGACTAAGAGTTATATAATTAAGGAAAATAAGCAGTTAGGGATAGCATCAGGGAAAAAAAACAAGGTAAGAATAGTAATTTAAAAGTAAAAAACTTGTCTCAATGTATTAGTGTAAGATCAACCCATTTTTTGTTGTACATATGAAAATTATGTATGTTTATAAAAGGCATGTTTGAGTATTTCAAAACCATAGAAGCTGTGACTTTTATGGGCGATGGGCAAAGAAAGCCACAGAAAGCAGACTTCCTGAAAGAAACTTTCTGAGATGCTGGTGAAAAGGTAAACCTTTATTCACTTGTAGTTGCAGTGGTTTCTTTAAAAGCATTTTTAAGGCTTTTGATGAAAAATTTTTGTTTAATAACCACAAACAACAGTAGAGGAGAAAGGCGATAATCTTTTCAGATAGGAATATAAGAAGATAAAGATAAATGTAATTTTAGAGAGAAATCTTCCACTTCCTGCATAATTAAAGTGTTTCTACCTGATAAGGAGCTGAGTGTAACAATTTCCGGGTCTTATGATAATCTGGTTTGTCTTATTTTGTCTTACATTAATGATTTTTTTTTAAAAAAAGAAGATGGTGGTGAACCGGCTCCTGAAACTATGAGACGCCAGGTGAGAGAGAAACCCTCCCGGAGCCTCTGCTCCCCAGGCGGCACCTGTTTGGAGGGCTGGGATTGACTGCCGTTTGCAAGTGATGTGCATGGAAGATACACTTTCCAGTTACTTTTTTGGTACACTAAAAGCTCAACTTTAAAATGCAAGGTATTTGTCAACATTATCTGAAACACCGGCCGGAGGCAACTGTTCCAACATATTTGTTTTCTTACAATTAAAGCGAAGCTGACATGTTGAAAAGATGGTCGTCAAAGATATTCCAAGGCTGCTAAATTTTTGTCAATAATTAGCCTTCACTTTGCTTCTTAGACAAGGAAGTCATATATTTTTCTCCTCACATTTGCCAAGGACGGATTTTCACTTTTAAATTTCCTCATCCTGGTGTTTGCACTTAGGCGTCTCAACCAGACTCCTCACCCTCAGCCGCCATGTGTAGTATTGCATTTATGCATTCAACTTCTTACCCAACTGATGCTATTTTTTTCTGCCTCAGCCTGACAGCCACTAATAATAACACATGAGGACAGTCAGACAAAATGAAGACAAATGCTGCTTGTCGCAGCAGAATCATAATGTCTCCAGACTCAGTAAAGACAGTCTAACTGTATGTGGATGTTCTTTATAGCTTATTTAGACCTGTGGTTTTTCCCTGTGGTTTTTTTTTTTTTTTTAAGCACAAACATTGTGCAGAAATACATTAAGGCAACATATGGGCCTGTTAGTTAGCCAAAACAATGTGGAACCATGGAGAATAGAGATTGCAAAGCACAGATGGATACTGTAAAAAATTCATGAGTGGCATAACAGATCTAAAAGGTAAATTTTAGTCAAAATTCAAGTGGCAAGCATAGGAAATACTTAAGAATTTGGCTTTATGAGGTTTTTCAAATCACACAAGATGAAACATTGTGAATATTCTGCAGATTTGTTTATGCCATAATGTGAAAATCAGAGCTCATCATTCAACAGTAATTATGTCTATATAGATTCATGCCATCAGAAATAGATTGCTGATAAACAATAGCGCTTTGCTTCTATTTGATGTAAACACTGCAGTATTAAATATCCATATTATTTCCAGCTCAATATTAGAAAGTGTCAGTCATCGTGACAAGTCAGACGAGAGGAGCTCATTGAACCATCTTCTGCGTGGCCAAGTGCTGTTGAGTAACCAGGTTTTCATGCTATATTACTTTGTTGTTGAAATTGAGTTCTAAGCAGTAAATTGGCAAATCATTTTTCTTCCTCTTTTACATTTGCTACTTTTAACCAAAACTGAAACCTCAAGGAGACACTGGGTTCTTATCTGTATATAACTGAGATGTACCTTGAATTTTGCAGAACTCTTGCCTGTGAGAGTCTTTCAACATTATTGTCATCTTTTTTTTTGGGGGGGGGGATGGTTCTCCAAACCTGTGAAAGAAGCCTAACTGAGGTGTGCCATTGATCCTTACTATCAGCAATCTCATTCATAAAATTTCCTTACAGTGGTTCCTGAGCAGAAATATTCCACGGAGTGAAATAATTCATTTGATTTCTGAATTTCCTGGGGGGGGTGGGGCAGGAAGCAGGAAGGCAAGGGGCTGTTCTATAGGCATCACCACAGAAGCGCTTTCCACTGCAAGCGTCCTTATGTCTAGTAGACAATGATGCCCTGTGGAACCAGATGTGTTTTTCATTTTGTTGCTAGAAAAACAAAGCATAGTGAGTTGTTCTCTGTGTGAAAGTGTAGGTGATATTCAGAGTGTTCCACTAGGTACTTTAAAATCTTAAATGCCAGGTAGGCAAGTTTCCTTAGACTTACTTTTTTGTAGATAATGAGATTGTTGGTGAAGAGATTTACCAAGGGTCCCCTTATACCTGGAAAAAATATTGGTGTATTCAAACAACCAGGACATTATTTGGTACTAGGAAGAAAATGATTAGATTAAATTATAGGCAGAAAGTAAATGAGATCACTTCCTGAGCTGGGCTAATTTTTCTCCCTGTAGGTAGCATACAGCAGAGCGGGTTTGTAGCTAGCTCTTCCTTCTTGGCACTAATGCCCTGTCGGGACCTTCAGACAGCATATTGGACTTCCTAATAGTTGTCCTAATAGTCCTTTCAGGCAGTTTTTGGTATCCTTAGTGAATTAAAGTTTGCCTTAGTGAATGCACTGAGCAGCGGCCAAGACTAATTCTCGGCTCTGTATGACATTTCACACATTGTCAGTTCTTAGTAAGTGTTATATGATAACATTTTGAGATCCTCATCTCAGAGTTGATGGGGAAATATCAAATAGTGTATATGAGGTTTGCCAGCTAAGTGGAGCCCAGTTCAAATGCATGTTGTAGGGGATATGTAATGGTGGTGGTCTCGTGTCTCCTTTAAATGAAAGGTAGATTTGCTCCTGAGATTTCCCAGTGAAGTCAGAGAAAGACAACAAGTAAGAAAAAAGTCTGAAGAGACATAGAAAGATGAAAAGTAAATGAGATAAAGTTGCAGGCATAAGACAGAAAGGAGATGTCTCTTCCTTACCAACTATACCCCACGTCCCTATTGAGACTCTAAGAAACATATGGAAGATGTCAGATGTATTAGAAATATATATATGTATACACACACACTTATGTGTGTGCGTGTTTTTATATTTGTATCTTCTTTTAAAAATGCAAGCTTTGTGAGGGGAGGCTCACTTTTATTCACTGCTATATATTTGTAGCGCCTACAAGAGTACCTGCTATAGAGTGTTGAATTTGTTGAATGACTATATTAAGAAATGATTTCTCATATGTCCCCACTGTTATCTAAGGAATTGTAGATTTGTTAATAGCTCTTTAAAAGTGTTGGTTTGGTTAATACTTAGCAACTAAGATCATTGCAAAGTAACACATTGTAGCTCAGAGAGGTGTCATCTGGAGTGGGTGAAGAGATATGGAAGAGGGGACCTTTAAAATTCAGTTTAATGAATTTGTCTTCTTTCCTCTGACAGAGAAGCCCACAGTGGTCAGATCATTTGGCTGGTGCAGTAGTTCATACGGGCTGGGGTGGGGAGCATCCCGCAAGGACCACTGGAGGAGGCGCACTTGGTGTTGTTCTAAGGTAACAGAGTGCCCATGGCCTCTCCACCTCTACAGTGTAGGAAGAGCAGAGTTCATTGTCATGGTGAAGGCTGGTGAGAATTCTTCTCTTAGCAGTTGGGAACGCAAGTTGGGTTGCCTGCAGTAGTCAGGAATTATCATTTCAGACCTAAGTTACCA
The DNA here is from genome assembly GCF_014824575.4 of Sturnira hondurensis. Taxonomy (NCBI): domain Eukaryota; kingdom Metazoa; phylum Chordata; class Mammalia; order Chiroptera; family Phyllostomidae; genus Sturnira; species Sturnira hondurensis. The sequence goes on along the minus strand of NW_028079286.1, from coordinate 1,093,625 downwards.
GAGACCGAGAAGGGCATAAAGAGTTTATTGATAGTCAAGACATTTTGAATTGATTCTCCCTGCTGACCATAGTCTTTTTTGCCTTTTTGTGCTATTCAAATTATTTAATTTAATTTTGCTTAACTTATGCACTATCACTCGATTCACTCCAGGGAGATGTGAGATGTAATTGGTTGCATTTGACATTGTCTTCTAACACAACAGTTTTGGGGGGGGGGTGGAAAGCCTTGCTGAAAGTCACCAAAAGCAGGATCTATAGCAGGAGAGGCACATTTTTATTCTGCTCCTGCCTTGACCAGTGTCAGAGTGGCATGCTTGAGCTGTTGCTGTACATATTAATACCCACTTTACTCATTATACCTTGCATAATATGTATTATATATGGAATTTTAAAGGGAATATTGAAAAATAAGAAAAATGTACGTTAATTCAAAAAGCATTTTGAGTATTGTTATATGCCAGGCACTGACAGATTCAGTGGGAACAAGCAAAGATCTTCATGTACCTTTTGATCAAGGGAGAAAAACAGACTTTCAACAAATAATTACAGATGTGATGCACATTAAGAGAAGGATGCTACAGATGTTCAGAGCAAAGGAATTTAACTTAGGTCAAAAGCAAGTTAAAATAGCTTGACAGTATCAAAGATGTTATGGTGTAGTGAGAGGGACTGACATGAAAAGAAACCAACTTATCTATATTTTCCTCCCCCCTCCCTTCCCCCCTCCCCCTCCCTCCCTCCCTCCCTCTCTCTCTTCCTTCCTTCCTTCCTTCCTTCTCTCCTTCCTTTAGGGTTATATTGAGTGTGAGGTATCTGAGGCATCAGGTAGAAAAGAAAGTGCTTGATCTTCAGGGCCTGGAGCTCACAGGGAGGATTGATTAAGAGATACAGGTACCATCTGCGGTAAATGTAATTGAAACAACTCAGAGCGTGGGCGAGATTCAGGGACCAAATAAAAAGAGAAAATATGAGATCTCTGAATAATGCTTACACTTTAGGATCAAGTAGGGAAAAGTAATCAAGATATAGGAAAAAAACAGGAGAGAATATCAGTGTCATGGAAGCCTAGAGAAAAATACTATTTCAAAAGAGGATTAAAAAATAAAGTGTTTCAAATGCTGTGCAGGATCAAGTAGGATTAAGCCTGAAAAACATCTATTATAATCAGAGGGTCCTGGTGAGAACATTTTTGGTGGAGTGGAAAGTATGCAAGACACATTAGAATGGGCTGAAGGGCCAATAGGAGATAAGAAAATAAAGGACACTTGTTTAAAATGTGTGTGTTTGATGGGGAGAGCGAGATAGTGTTCTACCGAGAGGAGGATATGGAGCAAAAAAAGGGATATATGTTCAGACGTCCAGGAGGTGCATTAGTTAGTTGTATTTGATTGCAGTGAACAGAATACCTGACTAATGGTGACTTTTTTACCTCACATCATAAAAAAACCTAGAGATTGATGGACCCAGGGGTGTTTCAATGGCTCAAAAACTATACTCAAGCTAGGTTCTAACTGTTTCCATTAGAACTTTCTCTTGGCTTTTTGTCCCCATTCTAAACATTTAGTGGACACTGACAAGCTCCTTCAATTCCATATTGCCTCGTTCAAAGCAAAAACAAGAAGCACAATTCTTGTTCTCCATCTTTCAATAACGGAACATAATTCTTTGCAAGAGTTTTCTTTACCCCATTCCATCTGACTTGTATTTCTATCTTTGGGGCTAAAACTGAAGTATTTGCCCATTCTTAATGGGTCATTCATAAAGGGGAGTGTGGTTGTAGAGCATGACTTAGATCTGAGGTTCTCAAAGGATGGTCTCTGGACCAGTAGCATCACCGTCTCATGGGGACTTATTAGAGAAATGCAAATCCTTGGACTCCAGTCATAGCACATGAGGAAACTCTGGGGTGGGGCCTAGAAATCAAACAATCCTTCTAAGTAAATCTGATGCATTTTCAAGTCTGAGAACATTGAGTTAAACTAATCAGATCATCTTCTGCTGCTAAGGAGAGAACCCGTGCTCCCTGAGCTTACTGCCTTCTTGGGAAGAATGGAGCATGGCTGCTGGAAGATAAAGAAAAGTGTCTGCCCTCCTTGACTTTCCACATTAACAGGAATGAAGCAGTAAAGAGAGTAGATGAAGATAAGGGGATAATTGAGGAAGAAGGTGAAAGTAGAGGAGCTTCATGAACTTGGGTAGAAGGAATGGCCTTTCCTGAGAGGATTCCACCTTTGTGTTAAGAAGACAGCTTGAAAAAAGTACAGGTACAGAAGCAGATGGGCTGGTGGTAGGAAGATTAATGGTGCCCTTATCTAGGTCCCTGGAAATAGAGGTAAAGTCATCTGCTGAGAGAGAAGACATGTGATTGAGGTAAGGTATGAAAAGCAGAGAAGGTTTAAAATACTTGTGGAGAAGGCAAGAGCTACTAACTGGAATCTGTTGGACAGTGTGTAGGGTGGTAAATCTGCTTGGTGTGGGTAGCCTGGAGTTCAGAGTGGAATACTCTGCCCGGTTGCAATAGGCAACAGAGGGTATAGAAGGAACTCAAAGATAGTTTGATTCCTCTAGAGTTTTGTTTTTGCCAGAAGGATGTTACAGAAGGTCTTAGGCAAGAATATTTAGGATCCTGTTAAGAGAGGTTGAACAATCAAGCAGGTCTTGCTCTAAAGGGGAGGGTGAGTGGAAATGGGGTCCAAGGGAGGGTCAGTCCATGGACTCAAAGTCATGATGGTGTCTTCCTACTGATGCATTTGGTCAGAACCACTATAAATGATGCACCAAACTGTTTTCACATTCTTAATTAATGACAATCAAGTCACATTTGTATTATGTCCTCCTATCTCTGTATTATGGGAGGTTTGAGTATTGTCTGAAGGCATCACATTCACAGTGAGTTATAGCAGATTTTCCATGTCATTTAGTAGTTGTAGGACATTACTTAGGAAAATAAGCCAGAGCTTTAATTTGGCATACATTGGCTGCTTTTTGACCTGTTCTATTTTTCTTCATTGATGAATAACACTGTCTTACAGGCACGATGTTATAGGACTTGCACAGACCTTGCACAAAGAAGGTGATTTTATACAGCTGAATTTGTCATTTCCTTAGCCTAGCAAAGAAATCATTGTAATACCCTAATGCATTTGATAACATTTATCCAATAACTTAAGATATTTAACTTTTTTATGAAAATGTCTCCAAAGAGCTAAGGAAGAGTCACTATTTGGATAGATGATATTTTTTCTTGTCTGTATGCAGAGTAGCCATTGCACATCGCAGCTGTGGCCACACTGAACCTTGAGCCTCTTTTTGTCTGCCACCGGACGTATTCTTCCCTGGGTTGTCCTGAAGTGCAAATCAGTGTGGCAATCTGAACTGAAAATAATTAGGCACGCACGTTTCTTGCTACAAACATTATAAAGTTGATTCTACAACAAGGAAAGTGTTGCTTCTGTACTGTGCCATGTTTTGGAACACTGTCATCAACTTTGTTTTTTTCTTTTTTTGCGCTTCCCGCAACATCTAACACAGGAGCATTGCTCTTCTCATGAGCGTTACCAGGGGAAAGTCAGCTGCCACCATGTAGACACTGAGGATGTGAGGAGAGCACAGTGAGACTATTCCCACGCAACTTGCCAAGTCCTTTAAAAGTCAACAACATTGTTGGAATGTATGTTCCACAAGGACAAGGATTGTGCCGATTTGCTCACTGCTATATTCCCAGTGGGTAGAACAGGGCCTGGTACATATAAGTACTCCATAAATATTTGTTGAGTAAATAAGAGACTCTTTAGGCATCAATATTCTGTTGTAAATTCTGGTGTTTGTTAACAAAATGGGCCTTATTCTCTGGTGGTTATGTTGGTGGTGGAGACCACTACAAGGAATGAAAAAAAAAGCACAATACAGTCACCTACTTACTGCTTTTATAACAACTGTGATTATTCATAATTTATTATTGAAGTAATTTTTCAGCAACATGATCTGTGCCTACCTGCATATTACAGTGAATGACTGTACCTCCGTGGGTATTTGAACCCCTAGCAGTAGCAGTCAGGGTATTTTATTTTAGTGGGAGTTTACGTGCCATAGTTAAGTTTTCACTGAGCGATGAGATGGAGAATCTGCGGGCTCAACTGCAATGCACGATAACTTAGAGTCCAACGCAAGCCTTCCAGAGAGGCGATTTACTACATGAAAAAGTAGCCCTTGCTACCCAGCACTGGAGAGGAAGTACCATGACCTGCCTGAGTGCATGATATTTAAATTAGAGAGACTTGGGTTCAATTCTTGTGCTTTACCACTAGCTAGTTGTATGACCAGGGCACATTTTCAAACTTTTCTAAATTATAGAGTCTATTGGAAAACAAGGGAGATGATAATGATAATGATGATGATGATAAGAAGAGGAAATGTGATTTATCTCATAGGATTATTAGAATTGAATATAATATTACATGTAAAGTACTTAGTGCAGTCCCTGGCACATAGTAACTACTTAATAAACATTAGCTGTTATTATCAGCTATAATTAGTTCCTAAAATATGCATATGAATTTGTTAATAGGTATATAGCATTATTTAGGTAAGCGTATATAAATATATTTACTGGAGCTAAATTTTTATAAAGTAGTATAAATTACAAGGATGCCAATGTTGAACATTACTGTTTATTATAGATTAAAACATGAAAATATCACTTCCTCTAGAAACTTGTTTAGTTGATTAGGAGATGATCTTTTATGAGAAGGAAACATTTACATTTTAGGTGGGCATTTGCAAGAGTCCCATTGAACAGTAGGCCAGTCCTTGGGCTAATGGAGGACTCTTCAACCATTTGTAAACAGAGACTATGCTCTCAGTATGAAGAAATGGCTTTTCTCTAAATTCCCTGAATGCTCTGATTGTCATTGGCTCCTACAAGATGTCCAGTCTTTTCCAGGCTATATCATTGTCTTCAGTGTTTTTACTTACTAAGGCCACTCAGCTCTCACACAGGAAATCCTAACTCTACAATACAGTGCAGACAGCTTCACAGGTTGATTTTTCTGTATTTGGATAGGGAGACCAGCAAAACTAGAAACTCTTTGGAGAGGGAAACCAAGATAGAGAGGAGCTTGGAAATCATGTTCTTTGATGAATATTGGGGAAACTATGGATGATTGAGCTGGGCGGGGACTTATTAGGAATATGGAAGTTACTCCCAAATATTCTTAAGAATATCATTTATTCTGAGCTTAGATACTAATGTATGTATGTGATGTGACTCAAATAATGGGAGATTATTTTCTATACTGTTTAGATGAGAAGTAGATTTCTATTTCATTATCTCCATTTTTAAAGTTTTTGCAAAGAAGTCCCACTCATTAATACTTATTTGCTGTAATTTGCTGTAGTGTAGTAGCCCACTAGTGTTTGCATGTGAATGTCTGTGGATGACAGTTGTCATAGCACTTGGGCAGTGTGCTAAAGACATTCCCCTGTGAAACGTTTCTGTACTGTACGTGTGGTATATACTCACATATATTTTTACAGTGGCTGTGTTCATTTATTGAAAAACAAACCCTAGTCCTACTTTCGGAAATCAGAGAAATGCTCAGAATTCTATTGTGTCTACTCATTCAATGGTTTTCTCTCTTTGCTTGGGAAATATTTATATTCATAAAGTACATTTCAAAAATATTGTCAATCATTAAAGCTTCTTAAATAGAAAGAAAAGAATATTATTTAAAAGAGAGCAAAAAAGGCATTCGTATTTACAGAAGAAAGAGGAAAATAGATGGGTAGGTATTAGAGGTTGTTGCGTTCGGTAAGCATGAGCCCCATGAGCCAGTATCCATAAAGTACACGGCAGTGTTTGCAGGCACCAAGCAGCCTACTCTTGGTACCAAGGTAAGAGAATAGCTGGTTAGGGGTAGAGCCAAAACCCAATTTTTCTGACCTTCAGATTCAAGTGGTGGTTCTTGTTTAGCTGCATGCTCTCTCTTTGATCTTCATGAGATGTAGTCCAGCTGGTTAGGGAGGTGTTCCGTTTGTTGATACCAAGTCCATGGGTCCAGTCTTCTGTCGGCGAATTAGTTTTATCCAGTTCAGCAACCATGGACCCTGTCCTTAGTCATCTAACTTCCAGTGGATGCTTTTGATTAAAGCAGGGAACAGGGTGTGTACAGAGCTCTCACCATTAATTAAAAAGCATTTAAAGGATATTTCCTTTTGACCGTGGCTCAGTGATGTAATCTTTATCTGAAAAGGATACTATTTTGAGAATAAGTTCTGAAAATTTTCCCAGCAGTACCTTATTTATGATGTCCTTTGGATCTCGTTATGCATATGAGCATAAGCAGTGAGGAATTCAAAAGAATGAACTTGGATAAATGGAACTAAAAAGATGCATTTTTGAAAGTTTGTTAGTGATGATGATGATTTGTGCCACCTGGCTATCTCCTACTTCAAGGAATTTGTTCTTGTAAATTATTTCTTCCTCCATGTTTATAGGCAGAAAATTGAAGAGTTAAAATTTCTTCCCCATTGCAGGTGCCCTTCAGGGCTGAACCAAGAGTCTGAGGGCAAATGAAGCTGAGGATTCTTTGCAGGGTAATGAATGGTTCATGGTCAACCCGACCAGATGCGAGCCTTAGTCATTTAGATATAGGAGGGTGTTACACCCCCTATATTCCTGGAGATGTTGATTCAGAAGATTGCAGCATAATCTTGGGTGTGTATCCTGAGAACTCCACATGTAATTTTCCCAAGGAAATGATGCTTAGTCGAGACCGTACCCTGAGGTGTGTTTGTCATTGCTCTTGCACGGCAGTGGGCCCGCTCAGGGGCAACAATGCAGGGGTGTAGGACGAAAACCAGAACCAGTTCTCACCTCTTTTTCCCTCCTACCGTACTCCCTGCTTTTTATTTTCTTTGAAAAAAAATGAGGAAAATACTTTTTAGGAGTAGAGAGTAAACTGGTAGTTTGCACTTGCCTGTGACTGGCTGGCGATCACATAGAACACTTACGCAGTCTTGGGGTCGTCATTCTTGTTGCCCGCCTCTAGGATGTGTTCAGATCCCTTAGGGCACCGGAGGCCCTAGCAGAGCAGATATTATGGCATGATTCTAACAGTAGTCTTCACCCTCCCAACCACACTCTTTTTTTTTCATATACTCCCTCAAGGACATTGTTTTTTCATTGCTTTTACAGAGTGGAAGGGACAGAGGATTTAGAGAGAAGGGAAGAGAGGGAGAGAAACATTGATGGGAGAGAAAAACATCTATTGGCTGCCTTTTGCATGCACCCCTACTAGGGACCAAACCCAGGTACGTGCCATGACCAGGAATCAAACCCACGAGCTTTCAGATTATGGGATGAAGCCCAACCAAATAAGCTGCTGCAGCCAGGGCTACTCGAGGGGTCTGCACTGTGACAAGACAACCCATCCTAGCCCAGTGGATTAAAAGCAGTGATTTGCTGACACTTTGATATTATTCCAGCAACATGAGCCAGGCAGCAGAATTGGCATCAGATTTTGTCAGACACTAAGGTGTGTGCTCAGGGAAGGTTGTAGACTTACATTTGATTTCCACATCCATCTTCTCCCTGCAAATTAAATTATTAATTTTCCCACATGCCTTCTTGTTTAATGAGAAGAGTGGTGGCCTTTATCCGTGCATGTGTGCAAACAAAACATCACAGCGGGGGCTCCTGGACTGCCCGGGCAAGCTGAGGGGTTAAGCAATCAGATGTAACTGTCTGGGTACAGCCTGTCTGTGTCATTGAGAAAGTCTGGCTGGCTGTTGGCATTGGAAACGTAGAAGGACGCAGGCTCCAAAGCACCTTCCCGCGCACATACCCCAAGATGAAAGCCCCTTTTACAAATACAAAGGAAAGATCAAAAAGAGGGAAAATAATAGCATTAAAAATGGACATGTGAAATGCAAATTTAGAATATGATTGTTTTCCCAGGTTCCATTAGTTCTATTTTCTGAGATGATACCGTGTTGCTTGCTTAGTGTCCCATGTTTGAGACAATAAATGCATCAACTTTACCATAGATGTTCTACCACATCTGGCTTTTCCAGCTTTTTCCAGCAACATACCACTGGTTAAAGGTGGACTTTTTCTGGAGCCCCTGAGTACCACCAGTAGTGCCTGGTTCTCAGGTGACAAAAACAAAAAAACACGTAAATCTACATAAGTAGTTCCTTATAAAAAGCATGAAATTTTACCTATTAGCTTTTGTTTGTTAAGGGCTGTTAAATATTTTTTGTTTTAGTTCACGGGTTTGAATATTGGCATTGCCTCCAACCGGAGAGCAGGGCAGTGCCCAAGTCCTGAATGTGCGACTACGAGACACAGAACCAATTCCACGGCAGTGATTAGGGAGGGTTTTAGATTGTTATTTTAAAGATTTATTGCTTGCCTTTGTTTTATAAATGTCAGTATCTTCTTGGGGGATCTAAAGTTCACCTTTTTTCAATAAGTGTCAGTGATATATCCATTTATTAAAATTAAATGCAAACGTTAAGGTTGAGCTTCAATTTTGGTGAATCTTGATGATACCTTAGAAGCTGTCTGTAACTCTTAGATTACAAACGTGATATTCTCTTTGAGTCCCTGCTCTGGACCTAATGGTTATTCCAATTTTAAAAAAGTATATTATTTGGAATTGGTACGAGCCTTTTCTCTTTTAAAAATGATACCACTCCTAAGTTCGTGTGAAAAATATTGATCAGTCTGATCAGCATACATTTATTATATCACTTACTCATGCTTAATATTAGTAAAATAAAATAAATCCATCACATTTGAACACAAAAAAAACATAAAACTATATATAATGTATCATATATTGTTTTTGAGAATATAGGTATTTCTTTTAAAATTAGAGGAAATAAGAATCACTATATGAAGAGAAAACTACTTCTTAATTCATGAAGGAAAAATGTCAAAACTTCCAGCTTCTCTCCTTACCCCCTCCCCTCAGTTGTGGGGAAAGGGACAATCTTTCTAGGAAAACTGTAGTTTCTAATGAAGGGGAAAGTTTGTCCGGTCTTTTTTTTTTTTTTAAAGCAATGTGTTATTTTGAGGGAAGAAATTGGTGCACCTTCAAAATACTTCTGCACATTTGATTTGTGTTGCTGTATATAAGCAAATGTACAACTATTTATGTAGCTTGTGGGCACTCACTAGTTGGTTTTGCTTGCATTTCATTAAGAAATACATGGTCTCAGTCATCTTATATTTCCATAGGACAAGTATCACAAAAATGTCACACTCACTTATAAATACATGAAATTACAATCTCTAGGAACATAGATTGTGAACTATTGGCTGGTTTGGCATAAGCCTGTGCTGAGCCTTGATACAGGTTATTAGAAGTCCTATGTTGATTTGACTCCAGTGTGAACAGCAGACTCATTTTTCATGTTCTGTTTCAAAGGAGCCCTCTGCTGGGCAGCTCTGCATGATGTCGCAAGGACGCACATATTTATATATGATTTATAGGCCACAGCTAATATAACCTAAAAGCCATTTGTGATTGAAATTCTGTCGTTGCAAATTGAATGCATCACTGAAGCCTGTTTTGTCATCATTTTTTCATATTTAATGAACACGCAATTGTCTAAAAATAAAATGTTCATCCTTAAAGTTTACTGTAAATCACTGCACATCAGCATATTCCCACACATGAGATAATCGTACAAAATTAACATTCATTACCAATAATTTCAGTAATGAATTATTCAGCTGATATGCAATTATCACATACATTTTTGAAGCAATGACTTTATCACATAGGTACTCAGTGTCTTTGATTTTACTTGTCTGTATTGCATATGTAAATGTAAGGGATAGTGGTATTTACCATGCTTTTGGATTCAAAGCGTTTTTAAATGGGTTTTTTTTTTTGGTTGTTGTTCAGTGCCTTCAAATTGTGGGAATTTATAGTTATTAATTAACTACATTTTAAAAAACTTTTAGTATCAGAATATTGCTATAATAAAATGTGACAAAAAAAGAATGGACCATGAACTTATGGGAATGAGATGTTTTCTGAGTATAATCTCAGTATATTCATTTTATCAGTAATTATATTCTAAAAGCTCTTATTATTCAAGAAAATGATTTAAAATTACTTAAGTTTACAGTTTCATTACATTTGTCTTAGATTTGACTGTATTTGGAGACCACACAGCATCACAAAAACCAACACAATCTTTGAGGTTAGAGAGACAGACCTTTCAAATCCTGCTTCTGTGACCCAGAGTTATTTAACCTTGTCTTCTGGCAGGAAACAATGAACGTGAAAATACTGTGGTAAGAATTGATGGTATAATATACGTAGAGTGCCTAGCACAGCATCCAGGTAACTGCGAGACATGCTGCTGTCCAAGGTTCTCCGTTCATTTGGAGGCAACTACTTTACTTTTAAGGCATGTTTACGTTACTGTTCTTTGCAAGTTGCAGCTGACAGAGAGCCATATATTCATGAACTTCCTTTATATGTAGCACATTGAGTATTGTGAAACAGAAATATTGAATACTTGTAGTTGCCATCAGTATCTTAACTTGCAGACAATAGACTTGTACCCAATTCTAAGTCAAAAACCTAAAATCAGTTTTTTCTTGGAAGCAGCCGAACCAACCAGAGCCGTGTAGGTTTTAGCTGATGTAGGCCTATCTTTGAAAAAGTAATGTTCAAAACAAAAATAAATGGTTATTTTGGGGCAGTTTACTAAAACACAGCAATCAAATTTCCATGTTCAAAAATGAAACAGAAATAAGGGATTGCATAACCTAAGGTAGCATTGTTAGGTCATCTCCACCCCCCCACACGCTTATTCCATCTCTATGAGATTATTCACCATTGAATTCACATCCCACCAAGCTGATTCTTCTTTTTAACATGATTTAAGAAAGTACTACATATAGCTTTGCATTAGTTTATCTAGGTGAGCGTTCACAGAAATGTAAACAAGCACCCAGAATACAGTATGAGTTGAATGAGTTTTGTTTGAATGAATATAAGAGTAAACAAATGGATCCTTCATTCTCCTAGCAGCTGACTTCAGAATATTCTTTGGTAGATCGTGAACCAAGCCAGACTCTCGCTAGGAGGAAAACTGTGTCAATACAGAGCCATCAACTCAAATCATTTGGTCACTCTTTTTTGAACCTATACACATAGCAACAGCTGAAATTCTTTCAAGCCCTCCCCCAAATAATAAATATATTGGGAGCAATAGACTCACCTACAGACTAAAATGTTTAATTCAGTGATTGAATGTCTCAGGCTTCTGAAAAAGTTATGAGTCCAATATGAACAGAAACACATTAATTTTTAATTTATTCAAAAACATTTATTGAATATCCAATAATGTATTCCAGTGCTCTGCTGGATGCTCTGAGGAATGTAGTGAAGAATAGGACTCATTGTTTTTGTCTTTTGAGGCACTTACCGTCCATTTGGGGGAAGTATAAGTTACCACAATTAGCAAGTTCCAGACGGCATGGGCCAGGGCATTGCTGGGTAGTGTCAGCCTGGGAGGTTTCACAGAAGGTTAAGTATTAGGAACTTAGATGGGCACTTAATGTTTGCAAATTCTTATACTTACGGGATCTATAAAATACTTGTCCACTGTGAAATCCAGGAGCCGTAACACATTAGCTGTTATCTGTAGATGGGTTGGCAAACTCAGGACTCTAGATCAAAGGGGAAAATCTGGCCAAACAAGATCTGATAAAAAGCCTTAGATTTGATGAGTTTAGCTAGCATTAGATTGTTTGGGGTAAACTTATAAACTTTAAAAATTTTCATAAAATATCCTGTAAACATAAAATAATGTTATCTTACTTTCTTTTTCCAACATGTTCTGGGGTCAGCCTGTCCATAAAAAAAATCTGACTTAAGAAGTTAGAATTTTATGAAGCCCTGTCTTTGGTACTTCTCTTTAAGAAGATGCATTCATTTTTTCACACATTTTAATAATTTTCTGACTAAATATATTAAATATTATCATAGAACTCTGGATTCATATCACATAAAATGCTTGAATTATTTCAACACCCTTAGTAGTTAAGTGGTTATCAGATATTAGCTAATGTAGTGTCCATATGCTTCCAACTTCTAGGCGATGCCTTAGGTCCTAGGAGAACATAGATTGGATTTCTTTATCCAAGGATGGAGCTAGGTAAATGCACATGACTTAAGGAGAGTGAGAGTGGTTTTATTAACGAGTATGCTATAACCTACTGCCTCAATTTTTCCCGTCCCTGTCAGTGGTGTCTACAATGTCGGAATCACCAATTCGTATAGTTTGGTAGTTAAACTGGTGCCAGGACCAGCTTCAGCATCATGAAGTATCTCCTTGAACAACTTGTCTAGAACAAGCCCTGATCTGCTTATTCTGTCCACACAGAACAGTGTTCCTGGCCCCACAGCTACTGCACGGTGGCCTCAAAGGGGCCACTTTTTCCGAGAGAAGCTGCTGGTGCCCCACTGCAGTGACCCCAACAGCTCCAAACAGCCCCAGAAGAGGAGGCAGGTGCATGGGTCAGAACCAAATATCCCTTGGATCATTTATTTGTAGTTACACAAATGTCAGAATTCCTGACCTTCCTGTTGAGTCTTCTAAGCCAGGGAACAAGAAGGGGCAGAAGGAAAGCATGAAGAACAAGTGATTTAGAGAGATGAGCCCCTTCTCATACGCTAGTGAACCATAATGCTAACAAGTCCTGTGCTGACTAGGAGATGCATGTCACCGTGACCCTGCGAATAGGTTAGACTAAACTTACAAGTAAGCTTTAATAAGAGCTTCAAAGGGTACGTGGATTTAAAAAAAAACATAATACCTAGTTAAAGGGACCAAGGGTAAATGCGGTATGTTTCAGTACAGCTTTATACCTTTCGTAGTTAATATTGCGTATCTCGGACATAGGACCTGCTCATCTGAGTGACTGTCAAGACATGCACATCAGTGTTTCAGATTACACAAACGTTAACTGAAACCACGAAAATTCCCTCCTTGAAAATTCTACCCAAATCTACTGACTTCATCTTTCATTGTGTTTAAGATCCTGGAGAAGAAACTGCTGTTTTTATAAGCAGGCGTTTCAAGTGCTGCCTACCATTCCATATCCATGTTCCTCAAAGGTCAATGCATGTGTTTAAACTTCTCCCGAACACCGAGGCATTGCTGCATACTTTCATCCAATTTACAGTCTATTTCATCCGTGTAAACAATTAGTTTTCCTAAATAAATATGTATATTTTGTTCAAATACCCTTGAGGCTCTCAAGGCACAATTCTGATGCATGGATGGGAGCTGTTCGACTAACTTGAAACTAGTTGGAAATCGGAGAAACCAAGAACGTTAACTCTTTTAATTAGGAAAAACAACAACTCTTCCTAATTGAAATTCTAGTGGCTATGCCTTCATTTTCTATTCTTGTGTTTTCATTCTGAGGCGGCCTATGGCCCATGATGCCTCTACAGTGTCTGCTTCCTAGGGGGCTTCTAAAAGACCTGTTTAAAGTCACCCTATGAAAAGAAAAGCATTCACCTAGTAACAGCCCCTACTGGTGATCACAGCATATGAGACTTCGGGTTGCAGTCCTTCAAGGCCAAAAGGAGGCCTAGAAGTTAGAACACTGATTGGTGTTGGTCTTGTTTATTTGTACAATTCAAAGCTGTAACAGAAGATATGATCAGTTTCTGGTTTGCTTTGTGTTTCTTCTAATTAGTTGATCTTACCAGTAATCTAATCAGGGAATTGGTTTTAAAAATTTACAGGCCCAGGGATTTGTAATGCAGATCTTTCTAAAGTTGAATAGGATGAGTTTTCCCAAGTCTCCTGCTTAGGGGAGAGAAGACAGTGCCGAGAAGTTGCCTGATGTATTTGTGGCCATAGAGGGAGTCAGGATAAGAAGGATGCAACTTATAATTGAAACCCCGGGTCCCTAAGCTTTCATTTACTTAATAGTTTTGTACCATCTGGATTCTGTAGTATCCAAGGAATCCACCTGTCCCAAATGTAATCCCCCTTCCGTCTTCCCACAAGATTGATAAGGTGAGGGGGAGCTCCTTACTGTGTGAAATATACAGTTCTTCCTTTTGAAAGGACAACTATTTGGGGATTAAACTAGGTTAAAGAATGGGCACTTAAGAATCATTTGACTTTGGCCCTGACTATTTAGTGACCCCATTATTTTATATACTCACAGCTACACAGATAAAGCCAAATTGGACATTCTGCCCCAATCCATTCACATGGACTTGCTGGAATAAGGACCACCGCCAGAGGCTTCCGTGGCCCAGCTGCAGATACGGCAGGAAGGGCCTGGGTCAGGGACCAGAATTTTCCAGACGCTGGCCAAAATCCTCATGCATTTCAGTGTAGCCTAGTTCTTTCCCTTTATTTTTCCGATCTATCTCCAGCATTGTCATTTTATGGTTGTTGTTAAAGTGTGCCAGGAATTTCATAATGAAGATGTAAAGGGGGAAAATTAAGCTAGAAGGCACCGAAGTGCTGAAAATATACGAGAGCACATTTGGGAATTAATATATGTATGTCAGTCAAATGAAGATAGAAATTGTCTTGATATTTTAAAAAAACATAACTGATAATGTGATTTCCTGTGAAATTTCTTGATGGTTACAGAGCATAAAAAACATAAATGATAATGTGATTTCACACGGAACTCCTGATGGTTACTGAGCATAAGAGAGGTGACGTGCTTTACACTGACTGAGATGGATTGAGCTCTCACCACGTTTTTATTGTTTAGTAAAATAAAGCTGTTCACATAAGCAGTTTTCATTCATTTAAGAGAAAGAAGACTCTAAAAGTGGCAGGGAAATGTAACTAGAAGAGGAAAACTGCCGAGACATGCCTTTCTTGGTAGAGTAGGGGAAGCAGAGGAGAAAAAAATGCATCACAGCAAGACTTTCCAGTATTTATTTAAACAGTTACCTGTTGCAGTGGAGGCTGAATGGCAAGACCCTGCTGTGGACGAGAGGAATGCCGGAAGCTTATAACACAGTTGCTCAAAAAGGGAAAGACGTCTTCTGTGTGATGACTGGACATTTGCCAGTCTGGATGTTTGTGTTATTAATGATGCAGCTGGGGTATTGTGTCAGCAATGACTTCACCCACCTGGGGACAGGCCTCCAGAATCCCTACTCAGAATCATGAAGCTACCTTGTCTCCTACTCACAAGAGTAAAAGACATGATGTAATCTTTCACCATCAAGTGGTGAAACATGAAGACAAAGTACAAAAAAATTAATTCCCGTGATGTGTGAAAAGTTTCCACACTGGCTAATAGATGGCAAAGGCAAACTGAACGGTGCGGTCACGCATAAAGTAAACGCTTCTGTTTTTGCCTGTGTTAGTACTCCCAACAAGCAGTGTGTCTTAGCCTACTGTGGAATGTCAGTAACATGCCTACCTGGTGAAAATCCCTGATGAGTTTCTTCGATACTGTGTAAATCTGTGTTGCTAAGTTTGGAAAAGTGCAACATAGGCAGTAATTCACATTTTGCGATTGTTCAATTTTCAAATTTACCCAGATTAAGAAAGCAACACATCATATCATCTTAGGAAAGCAGTACCTTTTCTTCAAAGAAATCAAAGCATTTTATAAAAATTAGGTTTTTCTAATCCATATTTCCTGTAGACTTTGTGGAGGAAATAGGGCGTTTGTGGGTAGTATTTGTTCTGTGTGGTAGGTGAGAAGCCTGCTGTAGCTGGGGACGGAGGCTGCGCCTGCACACGCCTCAGAGAGAGAGGAACGTTCGCTTGTGTATATTGAGATGTCACGTGCACCTCCCAGGAGTAAACTATGCAGTTTGTCTAGATAAACAGTTTCATGAGTGGTTAATGCCTTAAAATGATTTTGCAGTAAAGGCACAAGGAAAAGGCATGAGTCCTACTCTGTCAGGCTGAGATATGTGGGACATAAAGGTGACGTAGGGTCCTCCAAGTTCCCTTTCCACTTAGAATCATGGCCACACTCGTGTCCAATCAGTGAATCTTAAGGAGGAAGAGTGAGGAAAATTAATGAAAAAAAAATTAACATTCCTTCAAATAATAAAATTAAACCATTTTAAAAAATTAAAAATCTGTAGTATTCCCAAGAGGTCAGCAATAGAAGGCAAGAGCTAAGCAGTTTTAATGGAAGTTAAATTTGCTAGTTGTTTAAGAGAGGCCAGAAACCAACCCAAGTGAAAAATGCCCCAGATTTGGTCAATAGTTGAGAAAGAAAAGTGGAATGCCTAATGTTGGGTTGTAATTAAGAATTCCTGTGCTGCAAGGTCTCTTCACAGTTGAACTCCTTCCTCCGGCTATGCTGCCAGCCATTGTTGAAGGGGCCGAAGGCATCAGACAGCCAGGTCTGTGCTCTACACCCTCAGCTAGGCTTGGTCATGCCAAGCTGTGATCTAATGAAGACAGTTAAGACCATAATGGGAAGGAGAGTCACTGAATATTAAAGCTACATGGAGCCTTCGAAGTCCCCCAAGACCTCGTGTTACACATGAGACTACTAAGAGATCCAATTCTGATTCGGGGCTCTTGTCACTGGACCATGATATGCAGAGGATGCTGAGATGGAGAGGCTGCTCTGGATAGCTGACACTGGTCCACAAGCCATGGTGGGAAACGAGCGCAGTGAATTCTAGTGTGCAATTCACTGCACCCCTTCCAGAGAGTGCTAATTGCTTTAGATGGGATTTCTTGCCAGAGAAGTTATTGGCCAAATATGATTCAGGGTAATGCTAAATGATTTACTTTATACCAGTTCTTTAGTAACTTAATAATTAGCTTCATGTATTTGTTACAATGCCAATTTTTTTCTCATAATGGTTTGAAAAACATGTCCCCCAAGGGATAAGAAATGTAGATATTCTATCCAAAAGACACACATAGTTGTTTTTCTTACAAAACACTTTTTTCAAAATTAAGGGTGTTTTCCAAGTCATATAATCCTCATGGTCCTTAGGTTTCTCATCAGTCAAGTTCTGCCATTGGACCAGAACACATGCATCTCAGCTCTGTGGGTCTATAACTGTCCTGTTCACCCAAAGATTATGAAATACTGTTGGATAGTTGTTTTTTAATTTAATTTCTATGTGTTTCACTCCAGGCATTGCTAACCCCTTTAGAGATAATTAAAATACATATGTAAAAGACAGAAAACTGTACTTGAACAGCAATTAAAATAAAATAATATATTAATCTTGTTAAATATATTGCCTTTCCTAACCTGACATTCATGGACATTTTTCTGCAACATTCTTTATTAAGCCTATCCTTTTGGTCCAGTATTTAATATGTAGCCTTGTCTTGAAGCTGTAGCTTAAAAAGAAAGGCATTGAATCTTAGAGTTGCAGGGAACTTCTCAGGTTACCTAGCACCTCCTTGCAATGCAAGAATCTCTTTCAGAACAGTCCTGACAGAAGTCACCTGCCCAGTATCCAGATATTTCCAAGGATCTCCAGCTTGCTTCCTTTCAAGACAGCCCATCTGACTATTACATTCTTATTTTTAGAACTATCTTCATATTTTCACTTTTGATCCCAGTTTTGAACCAACATTTTTGGCTAAGAGCTCTCTTTCACAAGTTCTCATTAAATCCCTTTGTGATGGTTATATGGCATGCTTGCAGATTTCTCAGTGTCCTCTGAAATGACCCGTGTGAGGATGTGGTCCCAGCAGGGAAGGACTGAATCTCTTGAATTGAAAATCATGCTTTTCTACTGATGTGGCTTAGAACTCCAGTGATTTAGCAGCCACTTAATTGTTGACTCTGGCCACACTGGTGGTGAGCTAAGAGCTCCAGATCAGTCACAACTGTGTGGTTTCCCCGCTTTCCACACCAGGAAGTAAGTTGCGAGCCTCGGTTTAGGACTCACTGATTTTCTCTTGAGGTCCAGCTTAGTGTTTTTGAACTTTGTTCTGACTTATTGATATAAGTTTGAATCCTGATGCCTTAATTTTATGTGAGTTCTCCCTATGAAATATATTTTATGTGCATATTGGAATATTGTTAATGAGGCATTGATAAAAACACTGAATGATTCAGGATGATTCCAGAGCAAACCAATAGAACAGAGACCTTTCCAAGATGACATTTTTTCATCCCTTAACACCGAATTCAGTTCTGCGGTAGTATTATTCCATTTAACCATATTTTGTCTACCTACTCTTCCTAAATTTCAACTCCATAATACATGCGGTTGAAAACAATATCAGAGGAATTGTTTGTCTATAAATCTAAAAAGCCTGTGAAAACAGGAAAACGTGTTTATTCACAAAGACTTGTAGCATACACTTACTGATTCCCAGTGGTCACTGGCTTCTTTTATAGATGTTCACTAATCATTTTTAATAAAATTTCCCGACATTACCAACCGTGGTATAGATCTTGAAGTTGTGGTTTGTCTGAACAGTGAATGTGAATGTATCTGAGTTGGTTTACTTGTATTCTTATGTTCTTTTATAGTCAAATATATGCAGTTAGAGATGTACATATATATCTAATATGAATGTGTGTGCATGTACAAACACACACACTGTATCAAGTCCTTTATTCCTGTTCCTTTTTACTGATGCTCTTAACCCTTTAAGTTTTTCTTTGTTTTTACTTTTTTTGGTACTCTCTTTTTGATTATATAACTGGCATTATAAATCTTGCTAAGTAAGTGCCCCTGACCCTTGCTGATTTACTGTCCTACACCAGATATTGGTGGATGGGTGTGTGTGTATGTTTGTGTGGGTATACTTATTTTGCTATCTCTAGGAGTTTTTATAAGTCTAAGATTATCCCAGACTCCAGCCTTTCAGACACTTTTATTTTAATGCCATGTCATTTTTTAGACTCATCTCACTTACTACATCTTCATTTTACATGTCCCTTTAATATCTGCATTAAAAAGCTTCCTTCTAGCTCAGGTATTATTATTTTGCTGTCTTTCTCTTTACTTCTTTTTTTTAAGATTTTATTTATTTATCGTTAGAGAGGAAAGGAAGGAGAGAAACATCAATGTATGGTTGCTTTCTCGTGAGTCCCCTGCTGGGAACTGGCCCGCAACCCAGGCATGCGCCCTGACTGGGAATCGACCGCGATCGTGTGGTTCGCAGACCCACACTCAATCCACTGAGCTACACCAGGCTCTTCTTTACTTCTTCATGTAGATCATTATAGCAGTACCTCTTCTTTTAGAGTCTCCCAGTTGCTTTGAGAAATATCCCATTTTAGAATCTCTAGTTGTGGGATTATGCTTATCTATTCATTACGTTCTTAAAATCTGACCTAAAACTCAGGGCATATGACCAAACACATCCATCCTTCTCTTCATAATAATGACTGCAATGTAATATTACAGCTTTTTCTTTAAGTTCTTGCCTACATCTCATCAATATCCCTCCCTCATTTTGTCCGGAAGAAACAATCATGGGTAAAAACACACAAAACAGGTCCTGTGAACAGTGACTCAACAAACTGTGGCTTAAGACCAGGAAAAAGAAAACTTGAGGGAGTGTGACACTGTCCTCAAGTATTTGAAGGACTGACTTGAGGAAAAAGAGTTACTTTTAATCTGTGTACTCAGAGGAATTAGAGTTAAGACCAGTAACTGAGCTGATCGGACTTTTACTATGAAGGCAACTTGGTCTAAACTGACCAAATATGGCATGACTATTCTCATGACGGTCGTCACCGGAAGTGTCCAGGGATGGCCTAAACGTCCCATGGCAGGGTCAGCATAGATGGGGGTCATATGTTGGCCTGGATGACATGTGTGACCCTTCAACTCTGGGATTACATGGTTGTTAAGTTCTGATTTCTTTACCTTGTTCAAAAGAGATTTAGGAGGTATCTAAGAAAATCAGAGTGTATATCTGTACACATTTCTTCCTTTCCCTTCTGAAAGTTGAAATTGCCTGTGAGGCAGGAATTTATCAGACATTCTGCTTTTAGCTAAGGAACACTCCCAACAGATATTCCATTCCTTGAGTTTCCCTCATCACCTTATTAGCATTCTGCTTCCTCGTTTGATAATCTGCTTTTGGAAATCATCCTCCTTATCTCTCATCAGGCATCTGTAATCTTCTCCCCCAGCAACTGCAGTTATTTCTTACTTAACTCAAATACCCTCCATTGTGCTCCCATCTTCTAGAATTCGTTTTTCCTCTAGAATTGTATTCACATTTGTGTGTGCTTGTTCTGAACAGACGGTGCTAGTGCTGCCCAGTTTGCCGGTTGCACTTCTCTGGGTCAGTGTGTCCCTCTGTCAGCATCTCCGCGCATGAGCCGCGTCCCGCTGCATCTTGGTGTGATTCTGATGTATGGCTCGCTTCTCTGTGTTGAAATTTATATTATGCTTCTTTGTGCTAATATTTCAGTTGTATTTTATTTTATTGCCTATACTTTGCCCTTTAGTATATTTACTCCCAAAGCCCTAAGTATCGGATACAAAACTTCTGTTATCCCTTTATCTTTGTCAAACATACTGTCTTCTGCCCCTGGCCAGGTGGCTCAGTTGGTTGGAGCATTGTCCCCTACATCAAAAAGTTGCAGGTTTGATTCTTGATTAGGGTGCATACCTAGCTCACAGGTTAGATCCCTGGTCAAGGCATATATGGGAGGCGACAAATGTTTCTCACACCTCTCTCTCTCTCTCTCATCAATCAATAAACATATCCTAGGGTGAAGATTTAAAGAAGAAGAATGAACATGCTGCCTTCTGCAGTTCTCTCTTAAAGCATTTCCCTGGGCCTCACCCCAGCTCTGCCATGTGCCTCCAGCTTTCCCTTTAAACCCTCTTGGTCTGCCAAACACACATTTCCTGTTCTTTATAACAACTCTTCCATCTTGAGCCAGAAAAGTGAATTGTAACTCTGTTACACAATTTTAAAAAATATTTTGATTGAAAAAAAATTGTTAGCACTGTTTTTTCAACCATCCTTCTCATACCAAGTCATTACCGCAAAGATAAAAAAATATTCAATCAATGCCTTCAATTTCAGGCCAAAATTTAAAACCTCTAGAGGCAAACTGAAGTACTTTCTATAAGTATTGTTTATTTTAACATGAGTCAACAGTAGCGGGTAGGAGTTGGCAGGTTTAATAATATGTCCTTTTGAAAAACAATGAACTTCTTGATTGACCATGTAGAATCACCAGCCTATCAGCCAGTAGAGGGTCGTCAGTGGACCCACCAGCCCTCCTTCTCTGGAGGCTACGGCAGGCAGCCTTCCTGGGCTGGCGGCTGTGCCTCTGCCCTGGGCCTGGGTGCTGCACTCTTTTTGTAAGATCTGAACTCACCGGCAGTGAGCGATGCCATTTATAGATTTTCTGGTTTTAGTGGAATCTAGTTTTCTCTTTTTCTTTTCCTTGATGATAGCTTCAGTTCTCTAATCTTCTGACCCTCCATTTGATTCGATATCAACCTCACCTAAATCTTTTTCTTCCAGTTTTTATCTTGGATTATCTTTCCTATCTTCTCTAGGAATGCTTCATTCTTTCTAATAAGCTCCAGGATACATAGATATTACTCAAACTCTTTCACTTTCGTTACTAGACAGTTTTTTATCTCAATCCTTCCTTGGTAAAATTGAGGGGAAACTTATTACCAACCTCATCAGAAAGAATTATTGATTCAATTCAACAGTTTTCATTAAACCCTTCCTTTTCAATTAAGTAATTCTAATCTATGGCCTGTTTATTGTAAGTTTTATTTTCCAAAATCTTTCTGGTTTTCTGTAAGTTCTAGCCATGTTATCTATGACTTTTATTATTGAGGACAAAATATGTAGGTTTATTCATCCATGATATGACCAATGCTGAAAAATGAAAGAGAAACTAACATTTTCATTGTAACTAATGTTTGCTAATACTCTGCTTACTTCCATTAAAATGCTATGTTTTAGGTTCATGCTAAGCTCATTAACTAATACAACTACAATTTCATGTAGCTGTTACTTCCGTAATGTATCTTACAAATATTTACCAAATAGTGATATGCACCAGATGCTATTCCGAATGGTAGAATATACTTATGAACAGGGCAGGTGTCTTCATCTAAGGAGCTCACACTATGCAGAGAGAAAAGTAGACTTATGATAGAAACTCAGTATGCCAAGTGCTAATGTGTGGGCATAGATAGAGATTAATGGGAGCCCAAAGGACCATCTTAGTTTGGTAGAGGTTTGGAAAATCTTCCTAGAGAAGGTTGCTAAGTTTTGATGGATGGATGAGATGTCACATAAGCAGAGAATTCTAAACAGGAAGTTTTTATGTCTGGACAGAGGCACAGAAACACAAGAGAGTGTGGCATACAATGGGAGCTATTAAGTTGTACCACATGATTGGAATGGGTGGAGAGAGAGAGAACGAGAATGTATATGTGTGTGATAGGTAGGGAGAAAACTATTGGCGTTGCATGAGATGATATTGGACCTCATACAGCATGCTAAGAAATTTGAACATTTTATTCTAGGCAATGACTTTTTCAATTTAGAAATGTGACTATAATATGAAGGGCAACTTAGAGATAGAAGTAGGACACCCAATTTGGAGGGAAGAGAAAGCTGTGAGTCCCTAAAACTAAGGTAAAGGCAATGAAAATGGAGAAGAGAGGGATTCAAATAACATTTAGGAAGTAGAAGAAACTGAGTTTAAAGGCTGAGGAGATTTACATGTAGTTAGGGGGCAGGCTGACTCTGGAGTGACTGGTCAGAATATTTGGGTAGATGATGGTAAAAATTAACACAGTTGAATCATGTAGGAGATGACAGTTTGGGGGTGGGTGGGAAATGTGATTCAATTGGAAAGATAGAATTCAGAGTGCCCATAAGACAGACAGGTGGAAATATGTCTGATTAGGGTCTGAAACTACAGATTTTGAGACCATCTGGATATGTGTAGTTTATAGTAAAAGTCAGGGGTTTGGGCCAAAGCATCCAAGAAACAGAAAGTTTGAAGAAAAGAGAAACAAGGACCCAGAATCCTAGTTTCATAATTTAAAAGGAAGATGAGTTTACTTCTCTAGGAGGCAGGGGAAAGACAGAATAGAAATATTGAAGAGAATGATGAGATTTGGAGTGCCAATTGGGAAAGAAGCTCTGGAGCTCCGTGCAGAAGGGTGGCTGGGAGCAGGAGTGGTGCCGAGTGCCCTTCGGAGTTCTGCTAGCACACCCTTGTCTCATTTTATGCAGCAGGTTATTCTTCTCAGTATACAACGCTGCAGTTGTCCTTACCAACTTTGCTTCTTGCTACCATTGTACCTAGTTAGGAAGATCCTTCTAAACTGAGATTATCTTGCAAGGAGGAATTCTGTTTACACTTAAATTTTGGTGATCTGCAGTCATAATGAGGATCATCTCTCTGCCATCCTCTGGATCCTTGATGAAAATGTCAAAGAACCCCTGAGACGAGGATCAAACACTGCCGAAATCTGCTCTCCCTCCTCCAAACCTCTACACAGATGCGGTTGCAAAAAAGCAGCATCTCAGCATCTGGCCGGGCTTGGTCAGCCAGCCTCAGTGAGCCGGCCAAAATCTGTCGGTACCAGATGCTGCCAAGTCCAGGAGACAGCTGAAATGATCCGATTAGAAAGAGGAAACCCTGACATATTTGTGGCCAAAATGATCAGCAGTGCAATTGAAAAGGCTTTTGGAGGAGGGGGGGGGGAAAGGAGGAGGAGGAAAGAAGAGAAAGGAAACAACTTTTGCAAAGAAAACATCCCAGGTGCCCATGGAGAGTTAACTATCTAACACTATCCAGGCCTGAAGAAGAGAGTAGAGGTTGCTGTCTGTGATACAGGAAGAAAAAAGAAACCGCAGAAGACCTGGACAGAGTTCAGATTCACCCCCAAAACAAGGTTGAATCTTCGGATGACCAAGTATGTTTTAGTCCCATGTGCCCGCTCCAACTTCACCCTTACCCTTTTCATTCTCACCCTGGTCCATTTGGGGAGTTTTCTGGATAGATGGATTATCTTGTATCTTAGTGCGAGAGTCAACAAAGTACTACATTGCAGAAGCTAAATCCAGTCCTCTGCTTGTTTTTTTATAGGTTAAGTTTTATTGGAACACAACCATGCTTATTCATTTATGTATTGTCTATAGCTACTTATACATAAAATGGTGAAATTGAGCAGTGGCAATAGAGAATATGTGGTGTAAAGGCCATAGAATATTTGTACTCTGGCCCTTTACAGAAAAAAACTTGCTGACCTCTGTCAGAAGATGGAAACATTGTAGCTTAAAAAGCAGCTGTGTCTAAATTCATCTTGTATAGTCACACTCCTCTATAGCATAAACACCCAGCCGCATACACAGGAAACTGAGAATAAAATGGCTAAAAATGCGTTCTAACTATGAATTATATATTTTTTAAATGTTGCATAGACTTTGTTTGGATTCCCCTCCTCTTCTTCCCCCAAGGCTTCATCTTAATCTTCCCAAGTGAAATCTGTCCTTTGCTTCGTGTTGTCTTGTAACCATATTTCAATAGCACTTAATCAGTGATAAAACTGCTTTGATTTATTCCCAGCTGTGGATATTATTGTTGAAATCTTCTGTGTAAGTGTTCCGACGTGTTATGATTGGAGCAATAGCATTTAAGAGTCCAGAGGCAAGTCACAAAATGAACAACTGTTCTGACGCCTAAATTAACTAAACAGACAGCACTGAGTACAATGAGAAAGTTCTGTAGAAACTTACTCGGCAGTATGTAAAGTATTGAAATGGCTCACCCATTAGAAGTATTATATCCCAAGGACAAGTTCTCAGTGGATATACTCCCCAAAGTCAGTACCAGAATTTCATATAAAGGACAGCTGGCTGCTCTTTTCTTCCTGCAACATATATATTGTTGATAGCATCTAACGTGACCATTCTTCACTCTGCAGCAAGGCTGAGTCCCTGTTTGTGCCTTGTAGTGGGCTGTGCTCATGCATCTGAAATCATCCTAAAAGAACAAAAAAAAGTCTATGTTAAATGCAGAAAACTTAGATTAAAGAAAACACAGAAGCGACCCACAATTCTCACCCCTAGCAATATCAGCCTTTTAGAGTATAGTCTTCCAAACTATTTTTTAATTCTTGCATTAATCACAAAATGAGAAAATGAGATAGAAAAAAGTATCTGACTCTAGATAAAATTTAGCATAAGTATGTTCCCAACTTCCCCATTCAATTTCCGGCACCACTTTTCTTTATGTAAACCTTCCATAAATGGTGTTTTTAAAATGGAAGGCTAATTCATCTCCTGAACTAAACCAGGTAGACTAACAATGGGAGATGTCATTCCCATTCAAATGTTTGATCTCACCTTTAACTCAAGTGGTGTTTTTATTTCACTGGCAGATTGCTTGTAGTTTGAATTGTGCTGTACTTTAGAATTGGCCATGATCGGCCATAGTTTGCTTGTTTTCTAAATCTAAATTTATGAAACTGGAAAGAGAAGTTTTTAACTACATATTTTAGTTGTCATTGATTGGTGTTACTCAACTCTCCATCCATTGTTTGCAAGTACTCTCACCTGTGGTGAGCTGTTGTTAAATAGCATCACTGATCAGCACGGTTGTGAAGTACTTACTGGACTATAGGATTTTACTGGCGTATCCTGTGTGAAAACTCAAGATATTCTTTTTTTCATGAGACAGTTATCTTTGGTGTCCTTAGAAGGACATGAGACAGTTATCTTTAGTGTCCTTAGAAGTTCTTTAGCTGTCATAAGCCTTCTTTATTTGAAGCAGTGATATTTGGACATTTCTTAACAAGAGCTGAAAATTGTCACACCGTTAAGTTGTTCAGTACTGCTCTGTTGCTGTGGATCAAGTTGTGTATCTTTCCAAGTAGACTGTGAGCCCCTTGAAAGCTAAGACTCGATAGTTTAGCTCTTGATTTCTGGCATCTTTCCCAGTGTTCTGTGTCTGGCATACAAAGAATATGTGTTTGATAAATGCCCAAGATCACCTATTCATGTAGTAACAGAACTCACGTGTCCTTAGTTGCCCTCTGTGCCCCTCACTTCCCTTTATGGTAACTGGTACGGTATGGTCATTAAGAAAGCAGGCCCTTGGGTTCAAACTCTCTAGGCACGGTAAAGAAATCTTAGCTCTTCCATTTCTTGGCCATGTGACCTCAGTCCCATCATTTGTAAAGTGGTGACAGTAGAATTTACAACATATGATTTTCGAGGATGAAATTAGATCCTGCCCTTATATGCCCTCCGTATTCTAAATGCTCAGCCAAGGTTGGCTTTATCCCACCTTGCCCCATTTTGGTCACTTTTGAACATTGGAGTAAACTGTTTTCATAATAGGTACTTTATAATTTTTTTAAATGTTGTAAATGGGTAATAAATAATAAAAATAAGTAGCTACTACAAAAAATGTGAATTGTTACTATGATTTTTTTGGTTCATTTCACTTTTTAATTGTAGATTTATAGGCACTTGAATAAAACACTCATAGCTCACATTGGCCTCTTATTTTTGTGCATTATCTTGTACCCATTTTATAGAGAGAGAAATTAAGGAATAAGGAAAGAAGGCAGATCTCCCTAAGGCTACTCAGAATTATTAACCAGAAGACACAGGAGGTCTATAACAGGGTACTCTAACTCTTCTGTGGAATCTCCCTTTTCTATTCAAACACCGTGCTAAAGTGTCCATACAGGTATCACTTACATCTGCAGGCAGGTATGATCTTCTGTGTCAGGTGGTGTATTTTGCCTGAAGTCTGCTAACAGGCTCTGCATTAAATTCATAATGAGATTAAAATCTACTGTTCTTAGAAAAAGAAGAGTTGAGAATGTGTCGCAAAAGCCCTTTTGTCTCATCACATTAATGTTGATGCCCTCTTATCCCAGAACTTGGCTGAAGCTGGAGCCAAAATCTATACTGGGTTAGTTGTAAGTGGCCTTGTGAGCCACTGCGTACAGACGGTGAAGGAACTGAAAGGTACTTAGAGCCCTTGCGTTCCTGGATGTGGACTCTCGGAAGGAGCTGGGCGTTCTCACGGCAGGTTGAACACGCATGCTTGATGTTTCTGTGAAGGAGGAGCTGAATGTTTAGGTCTTTACCACTTGCTTTTATTGCAATCACTGAGGCATAATAGGATTAGATATGGAAAAAATCCCGAATTTACTAATCTAATTTGAAAGGAGCTCTTCAAAAAGTAGCCAAATGCTTCTCTTCTGTAATGTGTTTGCAAAAAGACTATGTAGAGATTGTGTGATAAAAGTTGTTATACAATTCAATGATCTGCTGGACCAAAGGAAGTAATTACCAATTTTTTAAAAAATTTTTTCTAAGTAACACATATATTGCTCTTCAGGCTTAAACTCCTCTGCTTCTTACTATGTTTGGATAAGCATGGTTCTTCCTCGTTGAAAAAAAAAAAAAGAATCTGGTATCGCAGAGCGACTTTCTCCCTTGTTGTAGGACACCAGCAATCAAGTGATCATTGGTGGCAGTGGCTGCTGATTCTCTCACAGCCGTGTTTGTGGATGGGTTCATATGGAGTGAGCCCGGCAAGCGCCAAGCGCGGGAGCACAAGCTCAGCCAGGTGTGCCTGTCTCACCAGGCCCCTGCTGCTAGGTGAGGTGACGAGTGCTTGATCTCTCCCAGGCTTGTCTCAGCCAGGGGTCTTTTGTTAAGACCTGCCTGAGAGCTGGCAAAATGACATTCCCTGGTGTGACTGAGTTTTAATGTAAGATTACAACCATAGATCAAAGTGAGGAGGACATTTGGGCAGGGGCTCTTAAGAATTCCAGAGCCAAAGCATAAAGAAGATAATTATCCCGTGTGATTTAGGGTTGTATCTGCACATGTCACTCACTAGCAAGGCTTGTCCTCTAGCTTATAAAGGGCTTTAGTTGCCCCAACCTCAATATTTCTTATTATTTAGTATCTGAAAGACCTTTTAAGAGCTGTGATTAAGGAATTGTTCTACAAAGGGCTTTTCCTGATAATGCAGACCTGTATTTTATACAGAAAGCACTTTCTGGATTCGTTAGCCATGATTTCTGGAACAAAAACAGAGAACAAAATGGGGCCAGCAATCTGGTAGTGTCGAGTTCCTTTTGTTCTCACTTCACCAATTCAGATTTTATGATAATTCAACCCCAGCTGGGTTTGAGATTGCTCATGTGTGGTTGACCTATTTTCAGAAAGGGTTAGAATAACAGAATCATGTTCCTTACCTGGAGACCTGTATGGAAATTCCTCTTCAGTTTCAGAGTTTCTGGAAAGTTAAGCCCTCTTGATGATCTGCGGTGCTTCCTTTTGCCAACTAAGGTGTTCCACATCTCTGGAGTCCCCTTTCTGCTGTGACTACCAGGACTGAGTTCCATGCTCCGTTACGATGTCTCCCGTTAGCCTACGTTTCTGAAAAAATGTACTCTTTTTGTAGTTGGCTGGCTTCTTACCCATGTGATAACAGGTTCAGAGTTCTGGGCTTTCTGTGTTTACTGTGCCACTGAATGCATGTTATATGAAATCCTCTTTATGAAATTTGTTTTTGAAATGTAAACCTCTTTTGTCATACAAGGAATAGATGATTTCTTCTTAATATTAGAAAATGTAGAAAAGCAAAAGGGAAAATGGAAATTACCCTTAATTTCACCAAGTCAGCAAATATTTTTTAACATAGTAGTGATTTCATTTTCTGTGGCTCAGCCATAAAATAGGGATCACAAGGAGACTGTACCCATAATTCAGCCTCCATGGGCTTCTGTGAATGTAAAACATGTTGACCCATGAGCCATGCTTAGAACACTCCAGGGGTGAAATAACTGTTTGTCGATAGGGTTTAGTGGTTATTGCTGGTATTGTTAGGTATTTTATTCCAGACCTTTTTTTTTTCCCTAGGCATACGTCAAATCTTTTTAAGTATGGGCATAAATTCAGTGGAATCATGGTCTTTGAGAGCTGCAAGGGGTCTGGGTTATCTAATCTAGTTTCTCCGCAGGGAATGTAGGAAATCAGCTGGGGATTCTTTTCAAATGCCCTATTCCAAATTCTACCCCAGGACACCCACTGAGTCCGAAACTCGAAGAATATATATGTGCATTGGGCAGGGGAATTATATGATTCTGATGGGTGTGCCATGATGAGAACCACTGAACTATAGCCAAATCTCCTTTACCAGGTGCAGAAGGGAAGCATCCTGGAGGCTGAGTGAGAAGCCTCCCAACCACACATGTGTTCAGGGGGAGCCTGGGCTGAGTTGTGTCTCTGAGCTGCTCCTGGGCTGCTCCCACCATGCAGACGGCCACCAGGGTGGTTTAGAGATAAGCATTTTATATGAATTTAGCAGCACAGTAATCTATTACATCCAGACAGTTGCTGTAAATAGTATTCCATTTTGAGATATACCATAATGTGTGAGAGCAGTCCATTCAGGTTACCAAATCTGCAATTGTTGAACATAAAAACAGAGCAAAGAAGAAAGCGCTTCTTTACATGCATTTATTTATGCATTAGTGAAGCATAAAAGCATTCATGTTTCACTAATTCAGCCTGACCTTCTCTTGTCAGTCTTAGTGAAATTTTACTGCATTTCAGCGCCTAAGTTTAGATGATTTGGCAAGGGGGCAGAAGAGGAAGTGAGTTATGAATTTAAAACTTTTCAGCGAGCACCCTCCAGTGAAACTCTCTGGGTCCTTTATTGAACAAAGTGGGGTTCAGTTGCAGAGCGTTCACATCTGAGAACAGGCAGCAGAATGCAGTGTTTCCTATCATTCCAGGAAGTTCAGTTTCCCTGGAAAAATCTATTATAAGTAGTTATGTGCTGTAAGTTGACCTGGGTTTGAGAAACTACTGGAAGGAAAAGCCAAGTGCTTGAGGGCTGCATGGGCTAAGGCTGTGAGAGGGTGATGTGTAATGTGGTTAAATGTCACAGGTACAGCCACAGTCTTGTATGACACTGCCCTCGCCACTGCACATGACTGATTCTGTAAGGATCTACATGTAGGTGTTTAGATGTCTCCCCGCGCCTGCCTGACATAAACTAATGATGTAGACTGCCAAACATGGTGACATGATTAAACAGGATGTTAATTAGTGGGTTCTCTCAGAGTCTCAATCCTTCCTTTTAACAGCCTTTGTTATGCGTGTACGAAAGTTAAAGAGACAGAAATGGTTGTTCCCTGTACAGCATCATCTGTTCATGACGATGGGGATTCTAGAAAAAGAAAAAAAAAGCATTTAAACTACCCAGTGAGACATAGCAGGTCCATCTTCTCGTCCAGGGGTTGTCCAAAACCGTGTCTTTGTGGGAAGGAATATGGCAATTTCCCTGCAAGCAGAAATCACTTGTACTATTACTTAGTTGTCATGTATTGATGATCCCATTTCAATCAGACGTATCTCATTCACAGAGCTTTTGATGGGAGGAATTTTTGGAAGGGTTTAGGAAGGTTAAATCTGTGAGACATGGCTTCCATCTGGAATGCATTAGCTACAAAGATTTATTAGTCAGAGTGCCTGTGCATAATGTTCCATGGAAAGCAGGCCCTGCATCTAATTTCCAGTATGATGTCTATATGAGGAGTGATCTTTGAAATATCATAGGTGACAGTCAAGTTTGTTATAAAAATAGTAAATGCCCAGGATTTTCATGGCGGCTATTTTAAATCCCTCATGGGGGCTGCTAAGCAGGTAGTTGATTTGTTGACAAATGATAAAACCCGAGGAACGGCAACATGCATGAAATTTTAAAATGGGATGGCCCTTTTAAGCAGAAAAAGGCGATTAGGGAAATGATGAACATTTAGTGTTTTCATTTACCTTATCTATGGACAGTATAGCCTTAGAAAATAAGGAGACCAGTATTCTTTGACTATGTGAAGAAGTACATCCCCTTTCTGATTAAAATCGTTTTTAAGAGCTAGTGTTGTTGATCAATAAGTGAGGCAGGGAAAGCTTTATAACATCCCATACATTAGACAGCCTGAGGCCACACTGTTCTGAGCTGTGATGTGACTGGTATAAATTAGAGACTATGGAGGTGCTAGAATTTTCTACTCTGCTATTCACTGTGTGGAAGGAAGGCAGAGCTGGTATGTAGCTCAGGCTTGCATGTGATGCTATACTTTTAAAAGACAAGAGCCATGAAAGCAAATGAGAGTAAAGTTTGAGTTTGGGCTTACAGAAATTAAAATCAGATGGAGGGCAGCAGCCTCCTTAGCTTCTTACTGAAAAGGCAGCTCAAGCCCCCAGAAAGGGTTATCTCCTCCTCGTCTGCCTTGTTCTCAGTTTCCAACATTAAGGTATCATAACATGAACAGATCCCGTCCCACAAAAGCTAGATATGCCACCAGGAGGCAATAATGACTGCGGTGACTTCCCTGGCGATACTGTACCTTCCCGAAAATGAGGGACAAAGGATTAATGCCAGGTGAAGGTTGAGCCACCATCCAAATATTTATCTGTGGATTTAGGTCGTACCGCAATGCCCAGTAGTGTCATTCCTTCTCAACATAGGAAAAAGTGTTCTATCTCAAGAATACAAGTTCAGTGCTAAATTGTTCTCCAAAGATTACAGGGAAATGCTGGAGCTCAGCAATTTTCTTTTACCCTCATGTTGGACTTCTGTGCCATTGGACAGTTTTGTGCCAGATGACAGAATTGAATGAAGTCGCACTAGCCACAAAATGCATGTTAGAGAATGAAAAGAGGTTTTACTGCAAGAACTTAAAAAGCGGCACTTGGGTTTTTCACCTTCTTGGTGAACCTTTGCAGAGTCCTCAGCCTGAAAAGTTTCTTTCTCTTCTACACACACTGTGAATACTAGAAAGGCCACAGCCTCCCACTACCAAGGAAGACTCACTCCCAGACACCCACTTACAGGCAGAATCTTTGGTAGGTAAGATGCATTTGAGGACATCAGTTGTTGTTTTTTTCCTGTTAGGTCTTAACAGGGAATACCGTATTTTCTTTCCTTTTAGGCTAAGGGGTATGGGGTCTCCACACACACATGACTTAGACACACTTCCTTCTATTCCAAATGCCAGGTTCTCTGATACCTCTTAGTGCAGACTTGCTCTCAACACATGTGGGTCCAGCTTGCTTTCTGGACCTGCCTTGGTAAGGTCTGCGGGACTGTATCAGATCTTCTCCCTTTACTGAGGCCAAGCAGCGCACAGGCCAACCTCCGTACACCCTTTCATTGCAGGAGCCTTGTGTTAATCAAGATCTTGCTGTATCCTGGTGTCTTTTTGTATAATTTAGTGTGAACTAAATAACACCATCATGGAAATCATGGCAGGTTCTCAAAGACACATCAGTTGAGCTCTGTGTCATCTCTGCTTTGGGCACATAATCGGGAATCCTTTCAACAGCCATTGCAGAGCAACTAATCCAAGAAGTTTAAATGTTCAAGTGAGACCACCCTGGCCTTCCCAGTTGTCCCAAGTGGCTTCACTGCTCTTTGATGAGATCTGTGCAAATTTCACTCTCCAATGTCCATTTGCCCCTCAAAGTGATGATTTGTTTTCATTCATTATTCATTTACTTTTAGGCAAATAGAGATCCAGACAATCTCCACCTTTGCTAAAGGAAAACTCCTTTTGACTCAAGTTGCATTTCATTTTTTAAAAACTTCAGTGGCTTGAATTAAATTAATTGCTTGATTTAGACTAGAATGCATGGAAATATCCTAAAGGAAAGTCCAAAACCATTTTAAGGAGAAAAAAAATCAGTCTTTCATGTCACCGTCTAAACTGTTTTTGATATTTTGAATCACTTTAAATTTTCTCTATTTTGATAGTAATTAGTAAAGTTGGCACAAGCTTGTTTTTTCCATATATATCTGAGATTCAGAATCTATTTTAAGTCACAAAAGGGAAAACATATCATAAAGTTCTGTGAGTAAACTTCTATGAATAAAGGTTAAATTCACTAAATCTAGCAAAAATTTCTTACAGGTTAAGTTCTTGAAAATGGAAATATAACATTGTCAATTGTCATATTTGAAACATAAATTTAAGAGCTTTGAAATGAGATTTGATTTAAAAAAGAAGTTCCAGTCACCCTCTCAACCCTTTTCCACTATAACATTTTAACTAAATGCTCTACCATTTATGAAAGACATCTACCAATCATTTCAATCAATCCAATAATCAGTAATTAAGTGCCAAAAAAGTTAAACCTGGCTGTTTGATTAAAGTTACCAGTTATATGACGGTTACTTATATAGACATGAAATAAGTAAACCATAAAATATTTTGAAATGTTATAACCTCTGAGAAAATCTGCAAATTGGGTTACTTAGCATAATCCTGGAGAATTCAGTGGAAATCGTCAACAGTGTTACCATGTAGGCACTTAAAATCACTGCCATCTCAAATGCAAGACCAGGTCAGAATCAAAGATTCATCTAGTTGAGCCATCAGAAGTAAATCAGTTAATGTCTGATTTATCTGTAGAATGGGAATAATTTCATCTCACAGCATTCCTAGGAAGACCAAGGGAATATTTTTAAAGGCATCACACAAAAGTTCATTATTTCTGTTTTGTAAACTTGATCCACCCCTCTCATCACAGCATATCTTGGAGGAAAACATCTTATAGCCCTCACTTACATACCACTTATTTCATGACACATGCACGCATACACACACACACACATATGCTCTGCCTACTGGGTCAGGCTGCTTCCCTTTTCTGTAAATGCTCAATAACCCTCCTCTCTTCATACACATCAATTATTCTGCATTGTAATAACCTATTTACTCTGTCACACTTGATAAACAACGAACTCTTTATGGTTAGAGATTATTTCTGCCTACTGCCCCAAGAGTGCCTGGTGCACAGTAAGTCCTTCAATAATTAGATGTTGAGTGACTGACTGAATGTGTGAAAAGCTATACTTAAAGTGACTGCTAGATCCTTCTTATAGGGATTTCATGGTAGTGCCAAAAATATGGCCTTCCACACAATGGCTGGAAGGCCTATCATAGGTTTACTTGTATGCGTGCAGCTCTCTGCTTTGAGAATACTATTTTGTACTTTCTTATCAGTGACATTGGCAATGGAAATGAAGGTGGTTTTATAATTACCCTCAGGACTCCGACTCTAAATTGTCCCTTTGTATTGTCCTGCTGGTGTACAACTTTGGGATCTCTGGATTTTAATCTCCACTTCCCTTTGGGCAGGATGAGTTGTGTACCGCAAAGCCTTACAAGGCAACCTTATTTCACAGGTCAAGGTAGGATGGCTTTAAATTACAACAGGAAAAAATGAGTTGATGAGGATGGAAATAAAATTAGCATGTATAGTGACACTAAAACAAGTCATATAATTCTAAGTTGCTCTCTGTGTGTTTTATTTTGCACTGTTTTCTAAATATGGTAACTAGGCAACGGCATGCTATAAAAGTAAATGTGTGGCTCTGCACCTTCAGTAAGCCAATATTCCCCCTAAAGCTAGCACTCTCCCTCAAAATGTACTTACCTAAACTTTCTTGGAATTCTAAGCTTTTCTACAGCATCCCAAATATTTATAAGATGTTGATCCACCTGTCTTCTGATCTTTCAGTGTTGAGCTAGCCAAAAGAGAGAAATATTCACCTGATTTTGAATGCTCTTCAGGGTCTGGGAAATTCAGAGTAGCCTATTTTTATGTTGTACAAATGATTTCTATCAAAATCATTTATATAGCTCTTTTGCTTATTTCTGTAAAATACTTTTACTCTGACTTTTAATTTTTAGAAGTCTTATCATTCGTAGCATTATATAGAATTGTTATTGTCAGATAGTAACTAATAATCAATATATTATCAATATGGGCCAAACATCTTAAAATCTGTTTTTAAAAAAAGGCGTTAGAAGTTCTAAGAGAAAATGACGCACTGTGGGCGTTGGTGAAGACTTCATGGAGGAGATGACATTTGCTTGGGGTGTATATTCCCTTAAGCAGGACCGTTGCCATGTTTCCTAACTGACAAGCAGCTTCCAGTTTGAAATGTGAGCTTGTATTCCATATCCAGCGACAAGGTTGTAGACGTAGGAAGCTATGTCTGTGGGGGCCCGGGTTCAGGCCTCTGATTCACTGCCTGCTCTGTCATTTACTCTTGGGGCAAACAGGTTGACCTTCGACCTTCAGTTCTATTCTCTGTAAAATGAGGACATAACAGTTTCAGGTTCGTGGGGTAGTTGAGACAGTAGTGATTTCAGTGGAACCCATGGTTGTGAATGTGTCCCAACACTTTCTAAGAGAAAGACTACTTTTGAATCAGTGCTTCCTGCTGTTCAGTCACAAATAATGGTGACTCCTACGTGTTTTAACTCTGT
This sequence comes from Sturnira hondurensis, assembly GCF_014824575.4. Classification (NCBI taxonomy): domain Eukaryota; kingdom Metazoa; phylum Chordata; class Mammalia; order Chiroptera; family Phyllostomidae; genus Sturnira; species Sturnira hondurensis. The sequence continues at coordinate 1,058,321 of NW_028079286.1, read as the reverse complement.
TCTTTTTATGGTCAAGCACTAGCTAAACTGGAAGCAGTCATTACAGGACTTAGTTCACTTGAGGATGTTTTGGAAAAGTTTAGTGGGCTGGAGAAACTGAGCTCTTGTCCCTTTTCTGCCTCTGATTAGCTCAGCTGGGCAACATTAGGCAAGTCACACAACCTTTCTAGCTGCTCCCTCACCTGTGCTTTAAAGGTGTTGGACCAGATAATCCCCACAGTACTGACAGTCACCTAGTTGTGCTCCCCTTTTGGGCACAAGGAAAATTGAACACCCAGCCCCCTTGTGGTCAGGTAGGACCACATAACTGGTTCTGGCCAATGAGCTGTGAGAACAAATGACGTATTTCACTCAGTTTGAATTCCATTCAAAGTGTCATGGAACAGGAAGGAAGAGGAAGTTCTCCTTCCTCTTCCATGACAGTGGCTGTTCTGTAGCCTGGGCCTAGGGGAAGGATAGTGTGGAGCAGAGTCTCATGTGAGCATGAATGAGAACTAAGTTACCACTTTTTAAACTACTCATAAAGTCAGGTTATTACTGCAGCATAATCCATCTATCCCGAATTGTTTCAGGGACTTTAAAGCATGGGGCACAAGAGAAGACGTTAGTAGAAGCTAATGTTTGATTGAACTTACGTGGTCCTGAGGATATGCTGTGGATTTGAATGCTAGCTCCCCACACTACCTGCAGTGTGATCTTGTTCAGTTGTTCATTCCCTCTGAATTTCCATTTTCCTTTTACCTAAAATGGGGATAATATTATTGGCTATCTTATTGAGCTAGATCCAAGGAGATTTTATATTATAGAGAATGCCTGGCAGGCAGTAGCAAAGTTCTTAGTATTCTAGTTTTAACATTCTGCCCTTGTTGGTGTGGCTCAGTGGATTGAGTGCCAGCCTGTGACCCAAAAGGTTATAGGTTCAATTCCTAATCAGGGCACATACCTGGGTTGTGGGCCAGGTCCCTGGTTGGGGACATGCGAGAGGCAACTGATCATTTTATCTCTTGCACATCAATGTTTCTCTCCCTCCCCTTTGTCTCTAAAAATAAATAAATAAAATCTTCAATAGTCTGTGAGCTGTGATTTCATCATCTTTCTGCATTTTCTATTGTGTCCATTGAGGCTGACCAAGAGAGATTATAAGAAATTCAGCAGTGAACAGTGGCTTACAAAGAAAGTAATGGGACTGTGCCTTCACTCTTTTAAGACCAGAAGCTTCTGATAGGAATTGGAGGTGTCTCTGTTAGTGTGAGGTAACTACATCCTAGACAGCCCATCTCCAAAAATAAGAGTCAAAGCTCTAAACAAATCTGAAGTAACCCTTTCTCGGTAGCCATCATCCAACTAGTTAATTTTTTTTCTTTAAAAAACTACTTTGGGAGAGGAATTATATATCTGGGCTTCCAGTCAAGGTGGAAATGTAGAGAGACACTTTGCCTCTTCACACAAATGCAAGAAGAATTACAACTAAACCTCAAAACAAGTAACACCCAGAACTGTCAGAAAATCAAACTGTATGGAAGTCTGACAACTAAGGATATAAAGAAGCCATATTCATCCAGACAGGTAGGAAGGGTGAAGATGCAAAGCTGGGTTGGAGGGATGAGGAGATACGATGTGGCAAGGAGAGGCAGCAGGAGCAGTGGTGGCAGCAGAATGGATGGTCCCACATTTGAGTATGGTGGATAAAAATCAGGAGGGATACCTTGGGAGCAAACGATCCCAGGCCAGGGCTCCAGTACCAGGAAGATAAAGTCTCATAACTTCTGGCCATAACAACCAGTGAGGGTTGTGGTGGTGGAAGAAACTTCTGGTTTCTTAGGAGGAGAAATTCTTCTGGCCCTCATTTAAAGGGCCCCCATAGACTTACGCAAACCCAACCACACTAGGATTCACCATCAGGGCAACAGCTGGAAGGGTGCCAGTCACATACAGGAAGTGGGTGAAGTGCCTGGAAACAGGGCCAGTCCTGAGCAAACCTCTAGAAGTCAGGCAGGAGCATTTTCCCCTCTCTGAGCTCTCCCCCTGCACAGAGCCACAAAGCAGGTTGCCCTGCCCTAGTAAATACCTAAGGCTCCACCACATATAACTGAACAGTTGCACTAAGACAGGGAGTCAAGGCATCTCTACCTAATACACAGAAACAAATACAGGGAGACTGCCAAACTGAGACAAGGAGATATGGACCAAATGAAAGAGCAGAACAAACCCCCAGAAAAAGAACTAAATGAAACAGAGATAGCCAACTTACCAGATGCAGAGTTCAGAACATTGGTGCTCAGGATGCTCAGAGAACTCATTGAATATGGCAGCAACGTAAAGGAAGAAATGAAGGTTATACTAAGTGAAATAAAGAAAAATCCACAGGGAACCAAGAGTGAATGGAAATGGAAGGAAGCCAGAATTCAGATCAACAATTTGGAACATAAGGAAGAAATAAGCATTCAACCAGAAGAGAATGAAAAAAAACCAAGAATTTAAAAAGAAGAAAAAATGAGGATGGTATAAGAAGCCTCTGGAACATCTTCAAATGTGTCACCATCCAAATCATAGGGGAGCCAGAAGGAGAAGAGAAAGAGCAAGAAATTGAAAATGCATTTCAAAAAATAATGGAAGAAAACTTCCCTAATTTGGTGAAGAAAATAGACATACAAGAGCAGGGATCACGAAGAGTTCCACACAAGTTGGACCCAAAGAGGACCACACCAAGGCACATTATAATTAAAATGCCAAAAGTTAAAGAGAGAAACTTAAAAGCAGCAAGAGAAAAGCAGAGAGTTACCTACAAAATAGTTTCAATAAGGCTATCAGCTGATCTCTCAAAAGAATCTTTGCAGGCAGGAAAGGACTGGCAAGAAGTATTCACAATGATGAAAAGCAAGGACCTACAACCTAGATAACTGTGTCCAGCAAAGCTTTCATCTAGAATTGAAGGGCAGATAAGTGCTTCCCAGACAAGGTAAAGCTAAAGGAGTTCATCATCACTAACCAATTATTACAAATGTTAAAGGGACTTATTTAAGAAAAAGAAAAAGATCAATGCTATGGCCATTAGAAGGGCAACAAATTCACAACTATCAACAACTGAATCTAAAAAAAAAGAAAGAAAAAATCCTTAGCAAATAACCAGAACAGGAACAGAATCATAGATATGGAGATTATTTGGAGGGTTATCAGCTAGAATGGGGAGGGGAAGAATGAGGGAAAGTTTCAGGGATTAAGAAGCATAGTGGTAGATCCAAAATAGATGGGTGTATTAAGAATAGTATAGGAAATAGAGAAGCCAGAGAACTTAGACGCACAACCCATGGACATGAACAAGAGCAGGGGATCGCTGGAGGGACATGGGAGCAGGAGGAGGAAGGAAAAGTGTGAAAAATGGGGACAATAGGAATAGCATAATCAATAAAATATACTTTAAGCATATTCTATTTTTTAAAAAAAGAAATTACATCTTTGTCTTACCTTGGATCTTGCAAAGTTTTATCACACTTTGAGTCTTTAAAGAGTTCCAACAACCATTAAATTGATTATACAATTAAGGCAGTAGCTCATTTGGAATATTTAAACCCCATAGAATGAGCATAATGAGAAAAATAATGAAGCAGTAACTATAATTCTCAAGGCTAATAATTTTAATAATAATTTATACTTAACTCTATACATAAGGAAATTGCAACAATTTATAAATATGAGGTAAGTTCTGTATGCCCTGTAGTTCCTAAAACAGTATCCGAACCTTGTATTCCTGAAACATTCAAAAACCATCAATATTATTCATCTTATTTTCCAAATGGATAAACCGAGGCTAAAAATATGCCTGAAGTCATGTAATCCTTAGCAACAGATTGTTGTCTCAACAATATACACCCAAAAGCAACACATCAGAATTTCACTGTGGAATAATTTATGTTGCAGTCTATCAAGGAGTCAGTGTATCACAGTAACTACTGTAACTGGTTTACATGGTATGACCTATGGATTTTATTTAAAGTCATGGTATCTATGGAAACAGCCGCAATTGAGGTGATAGGGTTCTGCAGCATATGGCCTGTCCTTGGTTGAAGTGCAAGGGAAGTTTCACTCTCGATTCTTGGTGTGACGTTTCCAGAATGAGTGCCCTAGCCAGGTCACTGCCAAACAAGGCCTCCTCCTCCTCAAGGTGAACCAGAGCCCATAAAAAGCTGCAGTCCCTGCTCACAGTTTGTATAAGCTTATTTTTTTTCTGTTCCATTGTGCTCATTCACAGATGATATCCCAAAACAGTTAAGTAAAATGAGGGATATTATATCTGTCACACATGAGAAAACGGCAGTTATGGATTCGCTTAACGCATTCATTGCTTTTTGGACTCTGGAGTCCCCTGGGCAGTGCCACAAGTCTCCTTGGTGGCCCTCAGTTCCATAGTCTACGTGGGACTCACTAGTGAGGCCAACATGTGTATAAAAGGTTCATTATTATTGTTGTTAATTTTTTTTATTTTTATGGCTCAAATGAATCGGCCTTAACTCATGCTAACAGTAAGGGCTGCACCAGCCAAGTACATTACAGTAATCTATTGTTGAAATAGCTCTCGCCGAGATACCGTGAGTGTCGGAGGCCCTGCCTTCTGAATTATGGCCAGCACACAGCAGACGGCCTGAAGCCACTGCTTCTCTGTGCAGTTTTTTTAGAGTTCTACCTCTCCTAGTTTTTCCAAATTCAGTTTGAAAGATCCTTCGGATTCCTATGGGCTCACAGCTTGCATAATGATGAGGAGCTGCTCGTCACTTGTTGCCGTAAATGTTTACTGTTCGTGGATGCAGAGGCGACACTGGTGTGCAGAGTATGCTGTCCTTCCTCACTGGCCGAGCACAGGGTCGGTTGTTCTTTGATTTATGGCCATGAGGCTCCATTTGGAGAGGAGCCGGGAACTGTTTGCACCTTCCTGTGTGACGCTAAGCAGAAAGCTTTTGTTCAGAGAGCCTTTTAGGCCTGGACAGGGAGGGCTCGGCAGGGCTCATCTGGCAGCTTATGAAGTTTCCTGGACCCCCACACCTATGACCCAAAGAGCCTGACCCATAGTAAGTACTCAACTACTGTTAGCTGTTGCCATCATTATCTTCATGTGGTTGTTATTGTCCTTCCTTCTGCTATAGAAACAGTAGGCAGGACCCTGCTTTGGTACATTTAGTGTGTACGATCTGCCTTTTATCAGACACTGTTAAGTTCTCCCAAGGTTCTTTTTCACTTGAATGGTCAATAATCAAACAATTTGTGTGTTTATAACATCCATTTGCACATGTTTTGAATCAGTAGTGTCAGAGACTACCTATTTTGGTTTTCTGAGCAAAGTTTTTCTGCTTTGCATGTAGTAGATGCTCAATAAATATCATTGAATAAATAGGTAAATGAAACCTTTAATTTTTTCCACCCAATATTTAAACTATCTTATTTGACTATGTCTAAGGAGATGTTATGTCCACTATGCTCACTAGAGTGAAAAGTTTTAAAGATGGACCCTGCCCTTAAGAAGTTACAGTAGGTGGGGAGATCGGTCACATGAGTGTAGGTAATGAAAAACCAGGAGTATGGATTTACTCAGCTGTGAGCTGTGATGTCATTACTATTGTCATTGGCCTTTGTTACTGTGTGCCATGTACTTTTAAAAGAGGTCTACGTTAATTATCTTGTTAAATTTTACCAAAAATAAAAATCTATTGTTGTCATCCCCATTTTACAAATCAGAGAACTGAAGCTCAGGAAAATTACACAAATTGGCTGAGGCAGTGTAGCCAGTGAGTGGTGGAGCCTTGGGGTTAAAATGCTTGACTTATATTTACTAAGTTTATCATGGCTTTTGTTTGTAATAGATCTTTGATATTCTATTTATTTGTACTTTTCCTTGTTTTAATGTCATTTAGTATATGGTATATATCCTATCATTATTTAGCTGCATGTGTTCTTAGTTTATCCTCAAGTTGTTCGTGGAATCACACAAGATCAATTAGCTACATCAGAGATAATAAAATGCTTAATCGTGTGTTGTTGACAATAAGTAAGATAATAGTTTTGAAAGGAGCGTCTGAGCAGTTGACACATGAACTTGTCCAGAAGGAGGGGTCAAATCAAAACGCATAGTAGTCAGAGCGGGGTACAGCATGAAGTAAAAGCAGAAGCAGGGTGAGCACGTTCCAGGTGCTCCCAGGAGAGAGGCAGAGACTGACTGCTCGTACGTGCAGGAGAGAAGATGGAGCTCTTTGGAAAGCAAGAGGTGGGGCCCCGCCTTAAGGGTTTGAAATATGGTAGAGGCAGAATTAGCAACCAGGTTGCTTTGAGCACCAAAGCCGGGATCATTCCCAGAAGGCCCGCCTTTCCTAAAAAGAGCCTCAAATTCTAGATTTTTAGAGTAGAAAAACACAAATACTCTAAAAACCAGATGATGGTCAGCAAAAAGTCTTTTAACCCCTTAACAAATATTCACATAAAAGAAGTAGCAGTCACCAACTTGACTATCAGGTAAATATTATTAGCATGGAGTTACCGTTGTTCACCTGCCATCTGTATGCCTTTAGGGAAGACAGGGGAAGGCTGGAGGATTTGCTGCTTCTTGAGGGCACTGATAAAAGTCAGGCTGAGAGCTTCAGGTCTGTAATATATTTATTAGCTGAAGTTTTTATTTATTGGTCCTATTTTACTAAATCCGTATGCGAGTTGAAATAATCCTAGTGCCCATAAAACTGCTGCCTGGCTCAGAAATGACCCTCAAAACCAGGACCACTTTAGTTAGTGTGAGTTTGAACTGCCCCCGGGCGTGTGTGCCCACACGCAGTAGCCAGACTTCCACAATAGAATTGGAGGAAGAAAAGACAGATTTTTGAAGCTCGTGTTCTTCTGCATCTGGATTTGACACGTATGCCATCTCAAATATGTCTTTCCTTTTGTATATGTATATACAGAAGATGTCGTTATAAGAATGTTTAAATTGACAAAAGAGCTGAATTTTGCTCTTCAGGGGAGAGTAGATGGACAATAATCTAGTTTTAATTTGAATTTTGATCCTGCTAGTAGTCACTTAAAGGTTAAACTACCCCACACTGGAGGGTAAAATCGCACAATTCATTTTTACCCCAGCTCTTGTAGGACTCATGTCAGACATGAAGTTCTAGCTACTTGGCTTGGAGCAATTTTTTAAAAAAAGAAGGAAACGCGTGAAAGTATCTATGTTTCCAATATGTAGTTGCTTTGTACGTAGGTGAGCAAAGTACACAGAAAGGTAAGTGGAATGTTCACTCCCGCAGCTATCCTGGCACTGCCGTGAGCCCCGACACCCTTTGCGTGCTGCGGCACCGACTTCGTTACTGTAAGTCCTGGGCAGCATGTGCGCTGTGGCTCTGAGGTCTCAGAATCGATACGGAGCCTTTAGGTGTAAAACTAATGATTTTCTGTGTTCAGCAAAAGTCCAAATCTCTCAAAGTTGCCATTGTTGGCTCTGATTTTTCCCCAGAGAAGAAGAGAAAGTGTGATAAATCATCGTGCCCACAATGCAAGTAACATGCATGTCAGAAAGGACTTGAACTAGACTAGAGATGCATAATGCAAGTCTTAAACATCTTAATTATTTCCGTCTTGAGCAAAACCCCCAAACTAGCACTGTGGTGGCAACAATTGTAGCAGCAGTGGACAAACTGTCCGATCGGACCATCCCACCCCTGGAGTACAAGTGTCACCTGTCCGTGAATGCATCTGCCATCCTTTCCTCCCAGAAGCATTTTAAGCAGTTGCAGTGACGTCAGATGCTTCTGAATGTATCTATAAACTGCAGTTGAATGTACATAAAATTTCCCCAGACTCTGATTTAAAGCCCTAGAGAAGGCCACCAGGCTTGTATGGAAATTAGCTAAGTATAATTTATTCATGAAAGGCAGAAAAGCTGAATTAATAAATACATGAGTATGTAAACCTATAACTGCATTAAGATCTGTAGAAAACATGAAAGCTAAGCTCCATATTAAGAAACCCTAAGGTGTGACCATTTGGTCCTTTCTGCAGACATTCTGTGCCCTGGTTTGAAAGCCAAAGTGGAAATAAATAATAGGTAAATAAGTACATTTACTTTTGGGGACCATCTCTTTTTCCCCTAAAAATATGAACCTGCCTTGTGGATGTTTCACATCCGTCTAAGAGAATGTTTTTTTCAAGCACTAGTGAAGGCACTAATTCTGGAGATTCAGAACTGCTCAGCAGGTTTGACTCATGCTCTTTTCTGCCTGGACCCAGTTTTGAGAGCACGCTCACAAAGTACCGGTCCCGAGACAAGGTCCTGCCTTATCCCAAGAGTGGCCATCCGTTTTCCCCCTCATGTTTATCCTCCCTGTAACATTACCGTCTGTATTAACATTATCAGCCCATTAATCATTGACTCAGCCAGGCCACTGTTAATACAGGAGGAACCGGAGTAAAGTATGTAGTCACACTTTTTAATAGTACTTTAATAGCAGTCTTGCTTTCTATTGAATGCATTTTAGTGATACTTTTCATTCAGGTTGGATTCTGAGCCTCCTGGCTACAATTCACACCCAGCTAGACTCTGGAGGCCTAAATCTACAGAAGTGTTACCTAGGATTTGATAAGTAATCAATGAAACTATTATTTCCTACAGGTATTTTAAGTTGGTCTGAATGTACCAAGGAAAGCACACATAGTATTGCCATCTATCTTCATTACTGATGGTCTCCTTATGTTAATTAAAAGCATGTTCTGAAAGTCTGTTTTGGAAAGCATCGTTCTACTTCAAACTTTGCTTCTAGTCAAGAGATGAGAACAGGACAAATAAATGTATAACTTAAAATTTTTTTGTCTTCTTGTCTTCTTTGGGAATTATAATGGATACAGGATAAAACTGTACTTGAACAAGGATTAAATTAAAATTAAAATTTTTTAAAAAGTGAATCATTAAATATTTTTCTATCTGCAGCCATGACTGAGTAGAGGAAGTTTAAAAAATAAAGTATAACAACACGGGCTAGTCATAGAATGCTTTATAGATATTATCTCTTTAAAATCTTGTGGCAAATCTATGAGGCAGGTACAATTCTACCCATTTTACAAGTGAAGAAAGTGAGGCACAAAAATGTATATAACTTACTCAGGATCTTACAAGTAGTGAAAGGACTGGGCATCAGAGATCATGTTGTGGATAGTTGTTTAATGCAGATACCACATCCACATGGCTTTCTGAACCTAATGCCTTATACATATTAATGGGATCTAGTTTTTCTAGAATAAAGTTCTGTATATGTATTTTTTTCTTTCATTGTGTGGATCTTTACAGTTACCTGAGATTTTAAGAGAGGTTGCTGAATGCATTCTTTCCATTCCTGCTCTTTAAACACACCCTGGTCTTTAATTTGACTTGTCTAGAAGGCGAGCTTCGGACTTCTAACCGATGAATGGAAATGCCTATGTGAAAAACAGGAAGGTGTGTGTTCCGAGTATTGCTGCTTAAAAACACCCCCAAACTTAGCCATTGAAACAATGACACCATTTCTTTTGCTCGTGAGCCTGCCATCCAGGCAGTGTTTGCAGGGACCCCTTTTCTCTGCTTCACTTGGCACCAGTCGGGCAGCTCGAGGACTGGAGGCCGGGATCATCTGTGGCACCTTCCCACCCAGTGCTGCTGGTTGATGCTGTCTGCCAGCCGAGATCTCATCTGGAACGCCTGCCTGTGGTCTTTCCATGGGGCTGCCTAGCTTCCTTATAGCATGAAGGCTAAATTTCAAGGGTTGGGGTCCCAAGGAAAAGAAAGCCAGGTGGAGTAAGCAGTCTCGGAAGCCACGTAGTCTCACTTCCATCACACGCTTTGGGAAATTGTTTCATGAAATGCTGCCATGTTCAAGAAGGAATGGGTGCAGATCCTGCCTCTCGATGGGAGAGTGTCAACGTCACTTCGTAAGGAAAGGATGCGGGATGGATGCATTGGTGTAGCCATCTTTAAATAATACAATTTTGCATAAATCAGGTTTTGTTAAGTATTTGGGACTATCAATATGAAAAGAAATATTTTCTGGAGGAAATCACGTGGCTAAAAGAATAGGGACTAAAACATAGGTTTAACAAAAATAGCTGTTCAAAGAATCGAGTTTTATCAAAAAATCAACTCTCATATCAGATAGAACTACCGGAGGAAGGTAGGAAAAAGCCTTGTAAAGTTCATTCTAGGCTCGTGCCTAATTCAAAGCAAAAATCTTTAGAGGTGGGAATTCCCTAAACATATGTAAGATGGTTCATTTAGGCTGATCACATCTTCAGCAGTTGCCAAAGGATCTTATACCAGATGTTAACATTCTAGTTTATATCAAAGAGCTATGCTGGATATTTTTTCATTATTTAATATAAGAACAATGGAAATGAACTTTCAGGAAGTTCCTTCCCTGTAGACTCTAAAGTTAACCAGACACAAATTGAGAAAGATGGAAACATTTTAAAGAAATTCTGTTTACTGACTATCCGGCCTCAGTAGATGTTGGACCCCAGCCTTGAGAAACTTAAAAGCTCATGTAGGGTTTGTGCAAAACATAACCCCAAAAATGAGGATCTCGTCTTCTTTCCATAAGGAGGTAGTGACAATCTGCCACATCTCTTTAAACAACTTCTCTAGTTATGTGATAAATTTGCACTTAGCCAGTTATACTCTGTTTTCCAGTGTTTTTCACTACAAAAGCACTGTGCGTATTAGATAGTTCAGGGTTAATGACAAACTTACACTACCACAATGCTTCTGAATCCCAAAACGCTTTCATATCCATCATTGCATTTGATACTCACAATGACTCTGAAAGCAGGATAGAATCATTATCTCCATGTTTCATATGAGGACCTAAGAGGCAAGTCACACTAGTCACACTGTGGGCACCTGCGGTGGTCATCCCACAACTGTACTTCTTGTCTACCTCTCTTTTCTGCCAACCTTGTGATTTTAAGTATAATAGCAAATTCTCTGACCAATGCATAGGTAGAAAGCAAGGTCTTCCTTATGTTAGGCCATAGCAAACAGCACACAGCTGTGTTCATGATGAGAATGTAATGGCTGCATCACTGTGGTTCAGAGAAGTAAGTATTGGAACAAGGCTTAGGAATTTGATGACTCCTTCTTATCTTGGCTCTGCTGCTCACTGGCACCCTTTGATGTGCAACATAAAGGAGGAGACAGACTAGATAATTCCCTAAGATTATTTTTAGTTCTAAGTGTCTACAACATGTGATAGAATTGAGAAAATAGAGTAATTGGTATTGACAACCTGAAAAGAAGCCAAGTAAGAAAAGGAATTAAGTTGTCATATGATTTTATTTCTAATAGCATTAAAAGGGGACATTACCAATAGGAAGTTTGAGTAAAGTTATAAAACAGAAACATAGAATGAAGAAATTTAAGGAGTTATTTATTTATTCATTCAACAGATATTTATTGAGCACCTAGTATGTTCCAGTGCTGTCCTTATAGAGTGGCACAAAAAATTCTCTGTCTTCATGGAGCTTCTGTTCTAATGGGAGGGAAGAACATGTACAAGATATGTATGTCAAATAATTAAAATCACTGTGAAGGAAAAGGGGGATTGGGAGTGCTGGGGCCAGACATGATCGCAGTGGTACATTGTTGGTGAGGATAGGTCTCACTGTGAAAGTGATATCTGAGCGAAGACCAGAGGAGGGCAGGGAGCCATTCACTCTCATGCCTGGAAGAAGAGCTGTCCAGACAAAGGAGTGTGGCTGGAGAGGTGTGAGCTACAGGGAGGGGAAGGGATCAAGTCAGAGAGAAAATAGTGTTTTGCGGGATGTTTGGAGCTTGAAGGTTTGTGTAAGAAGTTTTGTTTTTTATCCTGACAGAGTTGGAGAACCATGGTGACATGATTTGACTTAAGTTTTTTAAAAAACCTCTAATATGAAATATATTTCAATAAAACCATTATTTTAAAAAGTACCTCTAGCTTTCATTTTGTCAATAGAATAGAAATAGACAGGAAGCAATTGTAATCTTCTAGGCTGGAGATGGTATTTACCTTGACCAGATGGTAGCAGTGGATGGAGGTGGTGAGAAATAATTACATTATATATAAATAAAATCAAACCCATAAGATTTGCTGACCAGTAGGGGCAAGGATGACTGAGGGTTTTGTCCTGAGCAACTGGGTGGATGGAGTTGCCTTTACTCAGAGAAACCTCTGAGAAAGCAGTTTTGGTTATGTGTGTGTATAGCGTGGGGTGCGTAGTGGATTAACAGGCAAAGGATATGTGCAAAGGCAACAAAAAGATGAAAGCATTCACTATTAATACAATAATATTATTTTACTTCCCAAGAGGATTTGAAAAGGCTTATCATCAAATATATACATAGAGTAAAGATGGGAACCATTTAAAAACAGTAAAAGGTTAAAATCAAGTCTGACAACCAAGGAGTGAGAAAAGGAAACATTCATCCAGACTAGTAGGGGTGCAGATGAGTGGCTGGGGTAGGGAGGACTTTTGGCAGCTGGCAGACGAGGTGGTCCCACACCCACACTCATGTGCGGATAAACCAGGAGGAACAACTGGGGAGCAAGACAGATTGTACAACCCAGGATTCCAGTGCGGGGAAATAAAACTTCAAAACTTCTGACTATAAAAATCTTTGGGGGTTTTGGCAGCAGGAGAAACTCCCAGTCCCACAGAAGAGTTTATTGGAGAGACCTGCAGGGTCCTAGAATATACACAAGCCCACACACCAGGGAATCAGCACCAAAAGGGCCAGATTTGCTTATGGATACCAGGGGAAGGGACTGAAATTGGGGTGAGGGCCAAGTAAGTCACATTGTTCCCTCTCTGACCCCCTCCCACAACCAGTGTAACAATGCAGTGAAGTGGGTTGCCCCACCCTGGTGAATATCTAAGGCTCCAGCCCTTATAACGTAACAGGTACACCAAGACAAAGAAATATGGCCCCGATGAAAGAACAGGTCAAAACTCCAGAAAAAGAACCAAGTGACAAAGAGCTAGCCAACCTATCAAATGCAGAATTCAAAACACTGGTAGTCAGGATGCTCACAGAAATGATTGAGTACAGACACAAAATAAAGGAAGAAGTGAAGGCTATACAAAGTGAAATAAAGAAAAGTATACAGGGAACCAGCAGTGAAAGGAAGGAAACAAGGACTAAAATCATTGATTTGGAACAGAAGGAAGAAATAAACATCCACCTGGAACAACATGAAGAAACAAGTATTCAGAGAAAAAAGAGGCTTAGGAACCTCTGGGACAACTTTAACTGTTCCAACATCTGAATCATAGGGATGCCAGAAGGAGAAGAGGAAGAGCAAGAAATTAAAAATGTATTTGAAAAAATAATGAATGAAAACTTCCTCCATCTGCCAAAGGAAATAGACATGCAAGTTCAGGAAGCTCAGAGAGCCCCAAAGAAAGTGGACCCAAGGAGAAACACACCAAAACACATCATAATTACATTACCCAAGATTAAATATAAAGAGAGAATCTCAAAAGCAGCAAGAGAAAAGCAGAGCGTTACTTACAAAGGGGTATTCATAAAACTGTCAGCTGATTTTTCAAAAGAAACTATAAGCAAGATGGGGCCGGAAAGAAGTATTTGAAGTCATGAAAAGCAAAGACTTATACCCGAGATTACTCTATCCAGTAAAACTATCATTTAGAATGTAAGGATAAATAAAGCACTTCCCAGACAAGGAAAAGCTAAAGGAGATCATCAACACAAAGCCCTTATTACATGAAATGGTAAAGGGCCTTATCTAAGAAAGAGAAGAATATCAAACTATGAACTGTAAAATGACAACAAACTCACAACTATCAACAGGTGAACCTAGAAAACAAAAACAAACAGCTAACAACTGGAACAGAGATAGAATCACAGAAATGGAGATCACATGGAAGGTTATTAGTAGGCATGCAGGGGTTGTGGGGGAGAATAGAGGGAAAGGTACAGGGAATGAGAATCATAATTGGTAGGTACAAAACAGACAGGGGGAGGTTATGATCAGTATAGGAAATGAAGAAGCTAAATAACTTAGATGTACGTCCATGAACATGAAATAAGGGGGGAGAATTCTGCAGGGAGGGATGATGCAGGGCCAAGGGGGATAAAGGGGAGAAAAAAATGAACAATTATAATAGCATAATCAATAAAATATACCTAATAAAAAGGAAAGACTTAATTTTTCTGCTGGAGGAGTAGACTTACAAGAGATGACACCTTAAATTTCACAAATTAGTAGGCTTTTTTTTTTTTACTATGAAAATGTATTGTGGGAGAAGGATTCAGCAAAAAGTAAAAAAGACTCATGAGTCTTAAAAAAGACTCATGAGTCTTAAAAAAGACTCATGGACAACAGTGGGGTGATTGTGGTGGGGGAGGGTGTATCAGGGGACTAAATAGTGATGAAAAATGTAATAATTTTTTAACAGAAAAAATAAAATTAAGGGGGTTTGTCTTCTGGAAAAAAATGTACTGCTTTGAATCAGAGAAAAAAAGAGCTTTTCAGAATGATTTATAGGGAGAGAACGGATGAGGGCTCATACCATGACTCAGGGCAAGAAGAGTGGATGGAGAGAAGAGCATAAATTTGAGGATGATTTAGGAAGTTATAGTAGCAAACTTGATCATGTGAAAGGTAAGGAAGAGAAAGGAAAATAGATTATGTGCAGGTTTCTGGTTTGGGTAACTGTGGTAAATTGGTGTATCAATAATTTAATAAAAAATGAGAAAACCTTTATTAATCATTTATGATGCACAAAGCCTTATGCTAACTATACTTAATACAGTTTTAGGACATTGAAACTGTCAACACATGAAGGAGAAGTTTTTATTGTTCCCATTTTATAGATAATGAACCTGAGACTCAGAGAGATTAAATACTTTACCTAGGGTAACATAACCCGTGAACGAACTAGCTGGGAGTTGAACAAGGATCTGATTGATTCCTCACCTGATAAGCGCTCCCACCCCCAACCTTAAATGACTATTTTTAAAAGCAGTATAGATGGAAAGATAAAATTCGTTTAGGACATATTGAGTCATCCATAAGTACAACAAAAAAAAAACAGAGAGAAGCTCTCAGATTGAATTTTGGACAATGTATAAGTAATGGATCTTAATAATCACTGAAGTTTTAAGAAAAAGGATATTGAATATACGAGAAGCTTTCCCCTGTACTTGTGTTTGGGTACGTGATGTACGTATCAATGCAGTAAATCATACACATTAAACACAACTAGAATGGAGAAAATGTGGTGCACTTTTGGCATCAGAAATCGTAGGTCTGATTCTGTCATTTTAACTCAGTGAGTATCTGTCAAGTGTTCACCATGTGCAGAGCATATTGATGCTACATTTTTACCTACTTTAACTTTTTAATGTGTCTATAATTTCAGTAGTGCTCGGGAGAACTGAGACCTAAAAGGTGCTTAATTCTCCAAACAGATCTTTGAGCTGATATTAGTTCCGGAAATATCAGGAGTCGTCTCTGTCCCTCTGTATTTCATCAGGTCATTACCGTATGTTTGTTGAGGAATTCGTTCTTTGAAGAAAGTATCCCCAGGTGTGGGTAGGAGTGTTTGGGGTGGAGGTAGACTGAGCTGCCAGAGGAAAAGCGGAGGGCCCTTGCGAGGGGAGAGAAAAGGACTTGCCTCCCACTGAGAGGGAAGCAATTGCTCATGGTGTCACTTCTCCCCTCAGCCCCAGGGAGGGCCATGGACCACAGCGAAGTAAAGTCTGCCAGCCGCCTGGCTGCTCTTCTCTGCCCTCCAAAGAGGCACCACAGCCATATTCACTCCGATGTGGTAGTGGAGCTTCATTTCCCATTTGAAGAGCAACTGAATGGTTTACTAGTAGCCGTGGTTATACTTTCCCCAGTGAAAGCTAAGCCACAGCTTAGAGATTCTAAAAGGTAGAGAAGAATGTACTGTTAAAATCACCTAAAAATGCAATAATGGTTTTCCTTAGCATTATGCCCCATGTACATATTACTTCCTTTCTAATTTTATTAATTGTTATCCAAATACAGATATGGGCTTTCTTTTTTTAAAATTATTTTATTGTTGTTCAAGTACAGTTGTCTGTATTTACCCCACACCCACCCTAAAAAAAAGTGATATCAGATTGTTGAGATTGACCATTCAACATAAAGTTTGTACATTGCATAAAAATGTGTTTTTCACACAGTAAAATACATTCCCTTTGTGCTCATTGTAATTCACTTTATAGTGACTTGCTTAATAGCATAACATATATCATTTATACTGCTATCCTTCATGCTTTTAAACTGTAATATCCTTTCTTCAATGACTACTTGTCAATTTCACTGATCTAGATTTGATTTCATAAATTAACTAGGCCAATTAAGTGGAGAGTTATCATTAGAATAAGAAGTGGAAGCAAATAAATATTAATCTCCCATCTCTGAATGTCGGTATTCAACACAACTTTGATCATACTTGAACACTACTTAATGGAGAAAATGCATCCCTTTGTTGTCAATTTAGTACTACCCAATTTATATTTATGAGTATTTTTCATTCACTTTCTGTTCTGTATCTATTTTTCTTTCTTTGGGGCAGTTATATTTCTATTTTGTCAATATAAAATGTGGGGAATGAAATTTTAATGTTTCCTAAAAATTAGTGACAATGTCTAAAAAATATATGGGGAATGAGCAAATACCAGAATTTCATTATGTAAAGATTTGGACTTTGCCTATTTGCTTCACTTTTCCTTCTGGTCCCTTTACCAGGAGGACATTTCTTTCAGAGACATGGGGACCACATCGTGTATGTAGTCCACTAGACTGCCCACCATACAGTTCCTCATGTCACTGTTGTCATTGTCCTCCTCGCAGACTTTTGGAAACCACTCAGAAGTGGCAGTGCTTGACAGAGAAGAGTATTTTAAAATGTAGTCTGTTTTAAAGAGTGCTCCTTTTTAAAACACTTAGAGTCAGGCCTTTTTTCCCCTCATTGTTCATTTAACTGATTCTTCTGACACTATTAACGTGAATTTTTGCTTCATCTTCCTTGGAGATGAAAAAGAGTTTGTCAGTACCCTTTTCATAAAAATATTTAATGTACATGATGCAATTATAAAATCACCCTTTAGACTTTGTTTCCCTCCCTGCATTTGTTCACATTAACATGTTATTTTTTTCTAGACCCTATTCACAACCTTTCATCTTTTTTTGGAGGGTGGAAGAAGTTGCTCCTCTTCAAACCTTTTCAATCTCTCCCTCCTTAAATATGGAACCATGAAGTTGCTGTGGTAAAGGCGCATCTTCCCCAATTGTCTCCAAACATGTCCCAAGAGGGTACAATACAGGGATCCATGGGAAAAATCAACTTGGGATTCCTAGGTATCGATGTTAACTCTGCCCCCCGGCCCATCCATGACTTTGAACAGAGGTAACGTAATCATATCACACACATTCACATTCACGCTCAGGCGTACATTCACATACTCCCTGACAGTCACATAAGTAGCTCATGCAACGTTTTGGGACCCATGAGGGTAGCGAACACTGGGTTTACATTTTGCCACTTGTTCTGATTAGATACTTTGCCTCTAAAAGCTGGCCAATCAGAGCTTTTTAGTCTCTTCAAGTTCACTTACCCCTTGCAGCCCTTCAAGCCTCAGTAGTTTCACCATAGTAATAATTTTTCACTAAGAATTTTAAACAAGACTTTGTCGTTGGACATCCTTTGAAATAGTTAGCTTTGCTTCACTATTTTTTGTAACTTGCCAAAATCACAAATAAAAGGGTCTGTGTCCTCTAATGCTTCTTTTCTGGTCATTATCTTGAAAAATATGCAGAGTCTGGTCCAAGTATAGTGCTCCCCAAACCTTGCTGTTACTTTGAGAATAGTTTTAATGAGGCTTGCAGCTGAGCCAAGCTCTCCTGTTGGGTTATTATTTGGGCATGTGGAAGCCCCAGTGATTGATCTGTGTGGGGGAACTGGCAACACTCACATGCCCTCTGGGCAGAGCCAGAGTCTCCAGCAGGAAAAATTAGGGAACGAGAAAAAAAGGAAAGGAAATCTTTATCGCCCATCTCCTAGCATTTTATGGCAGTGTTATGGTGAACTGGGAGATGGATTTGTATATTCATGGATTTTGCACCACTTTTAGCACTAATAACATTAAATCAACCTTAAACTTCATGCCAAATGTGCTCTGAAAGAGGGAATAATGGTAATTTTTGTTGACTTTAGTAAAGCATCAAAAGTTACACTGGAAACACATAAAATGCTACAATGCAGAGGTCACAATTATGCTAATATCATGATAATATAAAATATTAAGTCACCAAAATGACAGGATTTACAACCAGCTATCCTCAGTCCCCAGAAATCTTAGCGGTAAGCTCATGGTAAACACAACAGCCTGTCCTCCCAAGGAGTCTGATTACAAATTTAAATATGTATATGATTAGAACTCTGCCAGTCTCCCAGCCCTAGAGACTGATGAAGTAAAATTTGATTTATATCATACCTGAAATCTATCGTGTTGCATTCGCTCTGTATTGCAGAACTGCTACCAGGTCTGATGGATTTTGTGTGTTTAGCAAGTTGCTTGTGGGAAAAACAAGGACTACTGTTAATGACCATGACTAGCCCTGTCATCACATGAACTAAAACATTGCTAAAGAATAGTAAACATTGCTACAGAATAGTCAACTATTGGAAGATGACACAGTGGCAAGTGGAAAAGGCAGTATGTGTGTTACCATCTTTTTTTTTTTTTTAATATCCTTGTTTCTGTTCTAAGGTCCAGGATTACAAAGGCTTTACCCTGAGTCTTAATCTCATGCCCTTCAATTTACTTTTAACTCTGTGGCCCTGATCACGTTCAAGTCGCTCCTTTCATGGAGTTTTTTTGCACGTGAGTGTCTGTGGCCATAGTTGTTAAGCAAGGCAGAGCCACCATGATGATGCAGCTTTCTCAGTTACCCTCATTTCTGGCCAAATAACACGGACTTCTGCTTGGCTTAACTAATGGCATTATAGCAATAAAAGGCACAGGAAAATAAACATGCAAACATGCGGTGAAAGTATACTGCTATTAGACACCGATGCTCTTTAATATTTCTTCATGCTGAGGTCCTTGTTTCCGCTAATTTTGTTATGCCCACTCCAGTCAGCAAATGCATGTTTATAAGGGACATGCTTTTCCTTTTCAATATTAAAGGCGTGAGTGTTGCCTGAAGTAATAATGTAGCTTGCTCTGGCTAGGGTCATGAATATATATGCTTAATCACCACATATATATGTATCTATTATTATTATAAAGTCTATTGTATATCATATATGTAAAGAGTGTATTATGGGTACTGTCATCTCTCATTAGTCTCTACCAGCACGATGTGGTCTAGCCTCACCCCCAAACGGTGATGCTACCAGCAGGGAGAAAAGGCTGTGCTCACCTGGATGCTCATCTGGGCCACCCCTTTACCCACCGGCCACATCATTAATGCTGCAGTTATTGATGACAATGAAATAAAACAAGTTGCCTCCAAGGGAATTCCTATCCCTGTGCCATTAGGAAGTGTTGTGAAGCTATGTTTTTAAAGTGCAGCTTGCAATCCCTAGAGGTTATAGCAAAGTTCTTACAGGAGTTGGCAGTGTCCGAAGAACACTGAGGCTCTGTGGGCACTTTCCCTCGGTCAATCCCTCCATCTTAGCGAGAGCCAATCAATATTTCTTGATCTCCAATTTTGTGCAAAACCCTGCTTGTGCTTAACCCTTCCGGCAATCCCCTTCTTTGTCAGCTCCGTCTTTCTGGGACAAAAGGAATAGGTTCTTTCTCTTAACAGGATAGAACTTTTGAACACATTTATTTTCTTTGATTCAGGAAGCATTGGTTGGGGTTTGAGGGCTTCAATCATACGTGTGTATATATAGCATGGAAAAGACATTTCCAGCATTATCAAAATTATATTTGTTTCTAAATAAATGGATTTGTTTTGCCCCTTTTCTCAGGAGGCTTGAGTTGGCTCTCTTCCCAAACACAACCTTTCGGATAATAAATTCCTTTTGAAAAGAAGCACGAAACCCTTTTGATGTTGTAAATAGAATATGTAGTAAGAGAGAAAGGATCATGTAATTGCAACACAAAGCCTGAGAGAGGTCTGTGGGATACAGTAGATGCTATTCTTTACTCAACAGTTAATAGCACATCATGAGTTTATACTAGAAGCTATATTTTTACTAAATATTTTAATAAGCATTGCCAGTTTTCGTCCTATCTGCTTGCCTCTAATGCAGCCGTCATTGATGTAGTGATATACAGGCATGCATTTGCAAGTGCATTTAGACAAGAGATTCACTGAGGGTTTGCTGAGCTACTGCTGTCATGAGTCTTTAAACGATTTTTATAAAGCAAATTGTAGTCTGGGATTAGTTCTGAAAAGGCAAAAGGTGTTGCCATTCTATGGAATTCCTCGGGAACTGCCATTGCAGTTCATTCATTCTCATTCTCTCTCTCTCTGGCTCCCCCCGCCCTTCTCCCTCGCCTCCCTCCTCGCCTCTCTCCTCGCCTCACTCCGACTCCCTTTCATTTTCCCTCTTTTCCTTTATCCACTCTCCTCCTCCTTCCTTTCAACTGTCCCTATGACCATCCAAGCACATGCCTGAAAAAATTCACTTCTCAGGTTGGCCTGTTATCTTCCCCACTGTGACCCTCTTCCCCCCAAGTGCCATGCTCTGTTTTTGGCAGGCGTTTTAAAACTCTGATGACATAAACCTCACCATGTCGATGTGGCAGTTTGGCCCAACACATCAGTAAATGTCACAGAGGTGTCAGCCCTTTACATCATAACTGCAGTTTATTTCTCTGCATTGACAGTGATGTTTATACCGGGCAAGGATTAGAATGGGCATATTTCCAGATCTTAATTACATCAGGCATAAGGATGAGCAACAGCATTTTTCTTTGGGGGAGAGGAGAGGAGGAGGGAGGAAGAGGGAGAAGAGTAATGCTGAATTTGGCCATCTAGAGCCTCATGTGTCCCCGTTTATCAAGAGATAATAGGATTAAGCTAAGCTATGGGACTTCTCTGGCTAATGCTGCCTTCAGCAGGGGTCTAATAAGGATAGATATAATTGGGTAAGTGGCAAATAAGAATGAAGAAATACAGAGTATAAGCACAATGCTTAGGAATAAATAATGACAAATTGGATTTTGTCCAATCTCTGCAGACTTGGTTGGAATCTGGCATCCCACACTGAATTATAAGGGGTAACATCTATCTTTCTTCTTGCCTAACTTGTCTCCATTCATTGCAAATATCAGAACATATCCTCTCAAGTTTAACTGGAGTCTATCAGTACCGCTCATTTGAAATCAAATAGGAACTCTTAAGGATTCAAATAGGGTTAAAGAAACAAAGTAAATTAAGTGCCTAAAAACAAATGTGACACAAATTAGAGTTTGTTTCTTTGACCCTTATCCACTTACAGAATTTACCCCATTAACAGCTGGAAATTTATTTTCACTTTCTTCACCTCTGTAAGAGGAAAGCAAACATATAACATAGCCCCAAAGGAGTAATTAATTAGATCATTTACTGACATGGATTTGAATAGTTTATTTAAATACAATTGTGTTATTTATTTATTTTACAACATTATGCAGAAGGTTGAAACTCCTGTTCTAATTTGCACTTAGCAAGGCTCTCTGAAAAAAATATCACAGTGAAGAAATAAACAAAGAACCAGTGATCAAAGGGCCACGTTCAGAAATGCATAAAAGAATTTCACCAGGATGAGTGTTTCCGTGATTAAAAAAATAAGGATTGGTTGAGTTGGGGTGGGGGAAGATAACAAGACTGTTTGTATTCCCATAGGCATATTTTAACAAATATAATGAGTTCATTGATAAGCTGCTATGTAAATAAGGTAAGAGAAAATTTAAAAATAAAGGATGCCAATGTAGGTAAAAAAAAGTGTAAAGAATATGCAGATTATCACCACAGAATGAAGGCTGCTTTTGAAAATAGTGGAAAGAAAAATCGTGAACTTATAAGCATGTTTTAAAAAATAACTGAGCTATCTTATAAATAACAGTCAGTTTTTCTCAGAAAAAAATGAAAGTTTATTCAAGTGTATTTTCATAGATTGGAAGTGAAAGTGGGAAATTAGTTCAACAAAGAGGACTATTGAATCTACTCTAGAAGGAAGTTGGTATTTAAAAAGATATGAAATGTGAGATGTTCATATTCAACATCTTTAGGTAAGTAAATGGCCTTGTAAATGCTTGTGTAAATCATTTAGATGTTTTCATTCAGTGGGCTTTCAGGAACATCCCTGACAATACTGCCATCTACACCCTTGTATTCCTCCAGCCTGTGGGATTATACTGCTCTGGTCTCCATGAGTGTGGAACCCAGAAAAATCCCTCCCCAGTGCTGTTATCCCACAGAGAGTTTAAAGATGAGAACAGTTGAAGAGCTATGAAGAAATTGGTCTGACATTTCAAAAACGGAGTGGAAAATAGGTATAGTCGAAAGTTCATAATTTTCAGAGATCTGAGGAGCAGCAAACACTCCACCTACCCCTCACCTCAAAGCCTTTTTTCTCTTCTCCCTGTCCCAGGTCACGGTTTTCCTGCCTTAGGCATGTCGGGCTACTGGCCCCTCATCCGTCCCCCTCATACACCCACCTGTGACTCGCTGTCCCCCTCTGGCAGATCAGAATGCCGAGGGACTGCTTCCACCTTTTTACCTTTTCTCTCTCCACCTTTTCTCAGCCATTTTGCTTCTCTCCTTTTTCTGTTCCTCTGTCTTGCACTCGGTTGGAACTAAGGGATTATTCTGATATTAGCTAACATTTTAAAGGCATGATAATTATAGAACTAAATTAAAACATTTTCATGAATATATAAATCATCTTTTAAGAGGTGATTTATCTTTTCAGATACTCCTTGTTTTTTAAAAAAATGGAATGCTAGATGAAAGTACTTGTTTGTGGTCTACTTGGGGAAGGCAAGGGAGGCTCTGAGACAGCAATTTGCCCTGAGGGTGTTGTCTGACTTTGTAGTCTTGATTTTATAGTCACATGTTGCTCAAAGATGGGATACATTCTGAGAAATGTGTCGTCAGGTAATCTCATCATTGTACGACCCCCATAAAGTGCATTTACACAGACCTAGATGGCACAGCCTACTGCACACCTAGGCTCTATGGCACAGCCTAGTGCTCCTGGGCTACAAACCTGCACAGCATGTTACTATTCTGGATACTGTGGGCAATTTAATACGCTACACTATCACACTGCAACAGCTATGGTGTTGGTAGGTGATAGAAATTTTTCAGCTCCGTCATGTTTGTGGGACCAACATCCATATGTGGATCATCGTCGGTCAGAATGTCATTATGCGCCCTGGCTGGGGTAGCTCAGTGGATTGAGCACAGGCTTGTGAACCAAAAGGTTGCTGGTTCATTTCCCAGGTAGGGCACATGCATGGGTTGTGGGCCAGGTCCCCAGTAGGGGGCCTGCAAGAGGCAACCACGTTGATGTATAATTGATGTTTCTTTGATGTTTGATGTTTCTTTCCCTGTCTTTTTCCTTCCCTTTTCCTACTCTCTAAAAATAAATAAATAAAATCTTTAAAAAAAAACACATCATTATGCAGTGCACGACTATATATTTTTACAAAAAGTTCTGGGTAAATGATCAATTTAGGCTAAAATAGAGTATTAAACTATGCAAATTGTATGAGGCTTCAGTAAAATTTAGAAGAAAGTGAGTGGAAAAATGACACCATCGCTGAGTGGCTCAACTAAGTGCTCCAGTTGCAGCCCCTGCAGGGTCAACTGGCCTGCCTGGAGCCCACATCAGTGTCGCTGTGGGGTTTGTTCTGTTGGTCGGAAAACCAGGGCTAATATTTTACTAGGACTCTACAGTTACAGAGTTATCACCTTTACTATTTTGAGCAAAAGAACCACCAAATGCAACTGACTTCTCCCACTACATATGGAGAACCTAGTAAATGAGCTAGGACCTGAGTTTTCATTATGTCCCCAGGTAATGTCAGTGTGATTCGTGCACAGCGCACATAATGCCCTCAACACAGCAGACACTTCATCTAATGAGAGATTATGGCAGCAGATCAAGTCATTCCCAGGGGCTAAAGTAGCTTCACCATTAAAAAGGTGACAGGGTTATGAAACTGCCTATGAGAATTTGTTGTCACCTCCTATGTTCCCTGTCACCTCCATGAACCAGATACCTCTCTCAAACAGCTTTCTCTTCCTCAAAACATGTGCCTCTTCTCCATCAGAGGTCAGCTCTGACTGGCCTCCTCCTTGATGGTGACAGCCGTCCAGCTTGTTCCCACCAGAGATGCCCTCCTACCGGTAGCCACACCTTCAAAAAAACTCATGTTTCTGGAACTTTATACATTTTTCCAAGTTGCACTAGGTAGTTCCATGCTGCATTTTCATTCAACAAATATGCATTAAATGCCTACTGTATGCCAGGCATTGTTTCTGAGCACTGGCAATACAGCAGCAGACACAAAATACAAAAATTCTGCCTTCATGGAGCTTATATTTCAATAATATAAGGGTGTTAGACATTAAATGAAATAAATAAGAGGATCGTATGGAATGCTGAAAGGCAATAAGTTCTATGAAAAAAAGTAAAGCAAGAAATCCATACGGCGTTGTCGTGGATGGCATGGTTTCATTTGTGAGTAGTGAGTGGGGAGGAGGACTGAGGAGTGGTCAATAGACACTGTGGTGGGGGAGACTCGTGTGTCTGTTCCCAGAGACTAGATTAGTGTCCGGCTCGCAGTTTTCAGTTGCTACATATTGGGTTGGCCAAAAAGTTCATTTGTTTTTTTCATGAGATGTTCTGGTCGCACTTAGTTGTCTTTCACTTCATGCCAGACAGTTCTGTTAGATTGTATTGTGACAGCTGTCATATCAGCATGCATTAAAAAAAAACTTATCAAAGTTGGTGAATTTCTGTGTAGCCATTTTAATGTTGAAGACGGAAGAACGTATGCAACAATTTTGGCGCGTTATGCTTTATTACTTCAAGGAAGGTAAAAGCCCAACTGAAACGCCGAAAAAGGGATTTGCGTGGAGAAGGTGCTGTGATGGATCAAGCATCTCGAGTGGTTTGCAAAGTTTTGTGCTGGAGATTTCTTGCTGGATGATGCTCCCCAGGCAGGTAGACCGGTTCAATTTGGTAGTGATTAAAGCAAGACATTTTGAGAACAGTCAAAATTATACCATCCAAGAGATAGCCAACGTACTAAAAATATTCAAATCAATAAAGTTATGGGTGAAAATGAAAAATGTGTCTTTTATTTCATGGAAAAAACGAAAGGGACTCTTTGGCCAACCCAGTATTTGGTGAACAAATGGTCATCTGTATTCGCCTGGTCCTTTCTCTTCCTTTGGAACATTACCTCGTGAAAGGGAGGACATGCGCATTCTGCTCTCACTTCCCATAGTGAGTTTTACAGAACCTGGTCGGCAGGAAGCCCTGGTTAATGAATGGTCAAATGCCTGACAAAGATAAAAGTAGCCAGTGGGGACTGGTAGAATGGTTACGCAGGTACAGTGGCTCCTCACCCAGATGCATTTATAAAAATCAGTCTCACGTGTTTGTCAATGTGTGTAAGGATGGCTTTGGATGCCAGAGTAATCACCCAGATCACTTTCAAGCTTTCCCTGAGTTTAAATACCTGGTCAGTAGACTATTGTTAATAGGAGGGCACCTTATTGGTAAAATCGTTTAGACTGGGGGAAGACCCTCATTCCAGAGATCTTTACTGAACCGGCAGCTGGGTGTCTGCCTTTAATTGAGAAACACGAAGGAGTGCAGGGCCTGTCTAATTGTAGGGCGGGGCCCAGATCAGGCAGGAGGGACTGTGACTGCGCTAGGCCTGTCCCAGGTGTCGTTTCCCTGTGTGGCCCTGACATGGCATGGAAGCAGGGAATCCAGTTCATCGGGAGCTTGAATCATCTTCATTAAAAGCAAAACACGGTTTAATATAAGACCAGAACTCCTG
The DNA here is from genome assembly GCF_014824575.4 of Sturnira hondurensis. Classification (NCBI taxonomy): domain Eukaryota; kingdom Metazoa; phylum Chordata; class Mammalia; order Chiroptera; family Phyllostomidae; genus Sturnira; species Sturnira hondurensis. Next base: position 1,032,271 of record NW_028079286.1, on the reverse strand, counting down.
CTTTTAGTAAATAGAATGGATTCGTTTACAAGGTTAGTAAGTAGTACCACTGGGGAGGTAAATCGGCGTAAACGTACAGCTAGAAAATATAACCCAGAGATGCATTCCAGTTCTCCCCCATACATACAGCTTTGCCTGGCTAGGTTAGTGATAAGAATCTCTTAGGGATTGCTCAGGTGCCTAGCTTCATCGCTGTGCAAAATTGTGCAGCATTCCAAATTATCACCAAGAATCCATCTTCCTGAAGATGAGACACCAGGAGGCACAGAGATTGGCTAAACAGGAGCTGTTTTGAATGAAATGCTTAGTTTAATCACATTCTACGTTCACGAAACTACTTCATTTAAGTCAGTGCTTGCCTGGGGTAATAATTTATGCTCCACACTCCAGTAATCACCAGGAAGATTGCTCAAAACCCAGCCCATCACAAACATGGCCACCAATATTCGTGGCCTGAAGGGAACTTCTGAAAACTTCGGATCTACGTCATCTCAGCAGCAGTCAGACTGCTGGATTTTTGTCACCCCCACCCTTTTAAATAGAGTAATTTTATTTTTCATGCTTTGTATTAATATTTAGGAGTAGTGCTTATCATCTTCTAATCAACAAATTTTAAAAGGTGGTACTTTGGAACATTAAAAATGCTCAGTTGTCAAAGTATATTTTTTCTCATGAAAATTGGACCCTGCAAAAGGTCAACAAAAATCGTTTATTTCTAAATTTAATTTTTTCACAACACCTCTTTGGTCTTGACTCTCTCCTTATAGCAGTCGTCCAAATCCATAAAAAGCACACTTGAATCTGTGTTTGTTCTCAACTCCGTTTTTTCCACCCCAAGAAGAATGACCACATGCCGGTGTCCAGGTTGCGTACTGAACAGGAGTGCGTCCTGTGGTCCAGTCGTGTAGATGAGAAGGAGAGGATAGGGGACAGTTGTGCTGGTGCACAGGCAACCAGAGCAGGTGTCTACTTGGGTTCTGGGAAGCAACCCCAAGCCGAACATCGTGGCCTCACCATGTGGTTGATAAAGTCGTGTGACATACACATAAAATAATGTTAATATCTTTCACTTGAGGAAGGAACGTGGTTTTCCACTTTTCACAAAGTTGCGTGTGGACTGGCCGCTGCTCTGGTGTAGATGCTCATCATGGGGGGGGCAAGGGGGCAGAGACAGACAGTTTAATGAGGGCCCAGTAGGAGTAGCATTTTCCCATTGTCCCTAAAGTCCTGCTCTCAAAATTGTCCTTTCCTGTCAGCATCCTCAGCTTTTTCTTGATTTTTCCCCTCAGCTAATCTCAACCCCAAATGTGGCTTCCTTTCTTAGCGACTACTAAGACTTGCAGAACCAACCGCGTTCCTAAATTACCACAGAAGCTGGCAGTGTTCGTTCAGACAATTAGTGAAATCACATATTTAAGCAGTGCGGCTCTGAACCAACAGAAAGGGGACTGAGTCTGGTGGGAACACTAGACTGCTGATTCAGTAAACCTCACTGAACTGCAATGCCCGTTCTGTAGTCTTAAAGGGAAATCATTGTTTTCCCCAGTTTTCAGTTCTAAAACTCTCAAGTTGACTTGCTGCTGGACTAGATGTTTAAGTGGATTCGTCCGCTCGGTCAGAGTACATTCTAGCATCCCCAAGCCTGTGTCCCAGCATGCTCTGGAGCCTGGCGGATGCTGGGCAGATGTTGGACAGACACTGCCCTCCCAGACAAGCCTCCGGATTCCCACTCTTAGAGTATAATTTTTCTCCGCCTAACCTTTAAACTTTCCGGTTATTAGCTACCTCGTCAGTCCAGACCAAACTCAGGAGACATTTCACTAAAAAGAATAGAGACAAAGAATATCACTTTCCTGATACTGTTCAGCAATTTTCAAGCCGCTTGGGCCTCCTGTTGGGAGACTTCATGCTTCGTTTGTTTACACTCTCAGGTGAATCCTAGTGTGTTTTGAGGTTTTTATTCCAGTGGTTAAATTTGAAGAGGTGAGGAAAAGTCAAACTCTCCCCAATATTGCCTAGGAGGAGTCTAAAATAATTGGTACACATTGAAAAATGTTTTACATCTGAGGAAGGAAGAGAAGGTTTTGTTTGTTTAAACAGGCAGAGTTTTCCTGAATTCTGGGCCAGAGAACTTAAGGAATAAATTTCCTTTTTTCTCCAAATGCAAGGGTGCTGATTTTTTTTTTCTTAGTATGCATCACATATATCATTTTTAATATAATTGCCCACTTAAATTTCTGTTTCATGTTTCTTCATTCCCTGAACCAAGTCCCAGATATAATGGTTAAAATTAGTGGATCATCTTTCTGAAATTATACATTTTAATTACGATTATTTGATAAGCATTTCAGACATACTCACTCATATATCACGTAAAATCAGAAACAAGTGTGTATATCATAGCAGTTTAATCCCAAATGGAGGCTTTCTTTAAACTATTGAGGACTTGATTACAGGAGCTTTGAGATTAGAAATGAGATTTACAAGTGGCTAGAGGGAAATATTTAAATATCTTTGCTAGAGCAAATTATAGTCATTTTTAAAAAGACTTAAAATATGAGTGAACTGAGAATTTCATCTAAGATATCCTATTACTGAATTATTATTTTTTGTAGTCACCTCTTCAGCTATTTAGAAAACAGCTTGATCAGAAGCAAGGAACATCTATTTTGCATTTTACAGCTAGCAAAGTAACCCTTTCGTGGAAAACAAGACTGCTAAGTAATTTCCTCTTTGAAATCTATTAAACTTGAGGGTGGGCTTTTAAAAATGTACTAAAAGACCAAACAAGTTTACTTTCTAAATATCTTCGGCTCCAAAATGCTGCTCAGGAGCTGACCATAGAGCAGTGAGTAATAACTCTGATACTGCTGTATCTGCCTTTCAAATGTAAAGGCCTCATGCTCTGGCTGTCCCTGCCAATCACGCTGCTACGACCCAGAGCTGTGTCCTCAAATTGCCCAGCAGGCTTGTATTGCAGGCGCTTTGTACTTGCTGTTTCTACTTCCTATATAATAGCCCTTGGCTCAAGTCTCTGTTCAAATGTCATGTCATCAGAGGTGTTTCCCAATCACCCCCTGAATAAGGGGCATCGCCTTTCATCCCAGCATTTCCCGTTGCTTTTAGTCTACTTTGTTTCCCAGAGCACTTATTGGCATATGGCATAGCCTGTAATTATTTGTCTTTTGATATTATTTATTGTCCATCTTTCCCTATCTCTCTCTCTCTCCCACTGAGGCTGACGCTTTGGTGTCGCGATATCTTGTATGTCTGCAAGTATGTATTAATGGAGTGAATGTGATTCAACAGATGTTAAGCATTCACTATACACAAGGTACTGTTAGGTGGCACAAGAGTTACAAAACTGAGTTTCAGGGTGCCTAAGAGAAAAAAACCATAATTCAAACACAGAGAAAAACCATAGAAACAGTGTAGTAAGGGTCTATTCAAATTGTCATGGGGATCAGAGAAGAAAGAACTTGAATCTAGTAGAGGTAGCCAAAAGGCATATGGAAGGAGACAGCATTTCCAGAGGGACGCAAAACCTGGGCAGGGAGAGCTTCTGGTGGCTGAGGTGACACAGGAGGTAGTTCAGGGATGCATACCTTTGGGCCTGACCAGGTAGGAGTGTTGCTTGCGTTTGGGAAGTAACATCTGAGGAAGGCCTGGGCTTATGTGCAGAGGAGCGGAGTAGAGGGGAATGGGAGAGAAACTGGGAACCCAGTGTGGAGTACACTCTGTCAGCTCGGAGAACGTAGCATGATAAGCACAGAGGAGGCATGAAGCTTTCTGAGAAGTGACGTGATGAGGTCTGGGCTTCAAGAAAATTCACCTGTCCCGGTGGTGGGGGGTGGGGGGTGCAGTGGTCAGAGGAGAACCAACAAAGCCCGACGTGGGGTCTGTTACTGTTTCTAAGAGAAACCGTGACCTGGAAATGATCCCGAGGACTTGGCCTTGAAAGGTGAGGGATAGGAGGCAGTTAAGAAGAAACGGATGGCTGCAAGCTTGCATAATTGGGAGAATTGTTGCCTTTATTCCTTTCCATTTTTTATTATCATGTGGGAGAGTAAGAAGCAGGACCTGATTTGGAGGGTGAGATGGTAAGTCGTAGGGATGTGAAGACTAAGATATCCCCAGGATATGTGGGTAGATATTGATAGTGGGAGAGGCTGTGGGTGTGTTGAGGTCAGAGGCATATGGAAAATCTCTATACATTCCTCTCAATTTCATTGTGAACCTGAAATTTTTCTAAAAATAAAACCTACCTAAAAAGAAAACACAAAGTGCCATTTGGGATATGTTAAGCTTGAGAAGACTTGAGATACTGTGGCAATGTCAGAAAGGCAGGGAGGTATTTGAAGATGGAGATCAGAGGAGTAGTCTGGTCTGGAGAGATGTATTTAAGAGAGACTGACATAAAGAGGATATTTAAAATCATGGGACTGGATGGGAAAACTCAGGAGAGAGGGGAAAAGCACAGGGTGAAGGGCTGGGTCCTGGTGGACTCCCGTACTAGCGGCTGGGAGACAGGAGTCTGGGCGACAGGAGTCTGGGCAGGACCCGGGGAGGAAAGGCCTCAGGGGAAACCAGCACAGGGATGGTGCAGCACATCTCTTGACTCCACATTCAGGATCTCTTACTCTACACCCTATCCATCACTTACTGTAGTACACCAGGATGCCTAAGAACCAAATTGTATGACTGAGTCTTAAACCGTGCTCAGAATTGCTCCTGCCAGCACGCAGTTAAGTTTTTAGATGGACAGTGTTTGTTGTGTGGTTTGGAATATTATGGGATGCTAGCCTATTGGAAAACTTCCACAGAGCGACCAGTGTGTAGACCGCCCTTCTCTTCTCTCTTGTCACCCCCTCTCTCCCCGCAGTCTGTCATGCACAGTCTCCAAGTGTCTGTTCCCTCACACTTTCCAGACCTGCCATGAGGACACCACACTGGTGCCTTCAGATTAGTCTGAGAGGGAGTCTGTTTGGTTCCCAAGAAGTTGCCCAAAATCTGGCTCTCAGGACGTAGGCAACTCAAAATAAACATACTGCAGGGCAGGGCTGTTCTGTTGGAATACATTAAAAAGTATAGGTAATATTCTCCTGAATGGGTTCATCGTATTCCTAGCACCGGCTCAGGACACGGTGGGGGTTTGCAAACAGGGCTGTGTGTCCTGCAGATGAGAACATGTCTGCACATTGGATGTTATCCTCGGCTGGAAAGCCAAGGGCCAAGGTTTTTCCCTGGCACAGTCGCCCGCGTGCGTGGAGCTGGCAGAACTGGAGGGACGTGCTTTACTTTTAGTTTACATCCTTACCCATCAGTGCTGCATGTGTTGAAGTGCTTTCCAGATTGAGGTGCCGTATGAAAGTGTAAAACACCAGCATGAGCAGGAAGTGTGAAGACAGGCAGTGATTTTGCTGTTCTTTTTAAAGATGCTCATATTACAAAGCCATCAAGCTAAAAATTGCACCCATTCTGCCTGTGCTGTAGCAGTAAACCCTTAATCTGCTGTGAAGGTGACGGTTAAACTGCCGAACGTACCTTTGAATTCCCCACCGATACCTAGCGTCCAAGAGGGCTTCGCTTTGTTGTTCTGTCACAGGCGTCCGGTGTGCATTAGGAAGTGGACTAGGATTAATTTTTTTTTAAATTTTTAGTGGAATCCAATTCACATAAATCACTGGACTGAATACGAATAATCTACATTCAGTTTCTACTTTTGGGGACTGACTGTTTTATAGGACTTCCGTTTCCATGAACCCCGTGTTCCTACCGAGGCACACTGCAGACTGTGACTGCGGCACTAAATATAGGCACACGCCTGGATCAGAAGGAATTTTGATGGAATCCTGTGGCTGAGATTGCTTTTATTGAAAGCAGAGATGGTGTCAATGCACAAAATGTTATATATTTTATTTTAAAAAAACAGCAAAAAGTTATTCAATAGAAACCGTACATTCCAATAATGGAAAAAGAAAATACATCAGCAAAAACCATGCTAATAAAATAAAGCTTCTGCCCCTCCACTTGAAAAGAAGGCACACTTGTACTTTCGTACTTAACAGATGCGATTCATGATTACCCAAATTGGCCGTCCTGTAACAGAGATTTTATAACTCATTCTATTTTTAGTCGAAACAATATTTTGTGCTACACTTTGGCAGCTATGAAGGCTGCTGTTTCAAGTGCGAGAAGAGTAACCTCCAGAACGCATTGTAAATTGGCTGGCCTCGGAATAGGGGAGATGATTAGATTGTGGAGTTTCCTGCTGAGTGGTACATGCTTGTTTTGTAATACTGTTTTATGAGTCGGAGACTCAAACAGAACATGTAGGTCCAATTCAGTCCCTCCGCGTTGTTGATCTGCTTTTTATTGATTTTTCATCTGTTCGACGCTAGAGTCCTTGGTAGGTTTGGGGAATGGAGGTGCCAAAGGTTGCAGTGGAGGCGTTTTAATTAGAAATGCATTGGTTTCACTGAAATATTGTGAGCCGTTTTGTTGCTTTTGGGCTCGGCTTTACCATATTCGCAAAACAGGATTTTTCCATTATGGAAAAAAAAAGTTCTCTCATGTGAGGCAAAGTCAGAGTAATAAGGACTTATAGATTTTGTGTCTGAGCATCACTGAAGACAGTGACTTACCCTGTACATATTTGTTTCATGGACAGGTAAACAATCTCATATTAAATATTGGAGACATGTTGCCTATAAATTTTGAACCCATTATTTGACTGATCAATTTTTCATCGCTTTTTGGTTTTATATCACTAAATAATTACTTTATGACATTGGGAAAATTGCTAAACATTTTTATGCCATTTGAAATTACTATCTAAAATCCAGCTGTATTTCCTTTGCTCCTTCCTTCTCATTGCCTCTGTTAATTTTTCTTCAGGATCCACTGGACAGTGTACAGTGACATTGTAAGTGGGTTGTACTTCCTCACACCAGTGCTTCGTTAATGCCCTTCATTAATCTAGAACCCTGGGCTTGTTCAGAGTTGGTTAGATATTCCATATTTCCATGGGTTTTTAGGGTAAGGAGACAGCTTACTTACAGCTTCTGCAACCAGGCCTCACTGCTTCTCATGTCGTTTTTAATACCGACAAAATGGAAGGGCCTGGACTCATACTTGGAGCCTCTGAAAGCAGGACAAGAGGCATGATGGCACATGAGCAACGTGCCCAGTCATTCGGTCGCCCTGCACCATGCTGGACAAGTCACGTCCTTTTGGATCTGTTCACCTCCTGGTTTGCTCTCTGTGCCGGAGAATGAATCCACGTCCAGGTGCAGCTCTCCCCCCTATAGCCTCAGAGGCTGTTGCCAGTGGCACCACCAGGCCCAGCAACCCTGAAACTTATGTATTCTGGGAGACCTGTTAGAGCTGACCCAGAGCGCTAAACCCTTGCCCACCCAGCATAAATCCAGCTTGTCGCTGCAACAGCAGCAGCAGCAGCTCCTTGTCTGTTCTGCTTTCCATCTTTTAACCTTGGCACAGGCTCCTCAGTCCTACTATAAATTAAGTATAAGACACAGGCAACTTCAAGAACAATGTAGTTTGGGACTTGGTGAAAAGTTATTGTGAAGAAATCCTGCAATATGCAAATGAAAATGGATGCATATAGAAAAGCCATTTCTTTGGTATTTCCCAAACCAGTCCTCTTGCTGCACTTACTGTAAGAGATTAATATTTGAAGTTGTTTTTTTTTGTTTTTGCCTAGGGTGGGATGGAGAGAAGAGACAGTCTCCACATCATTTAGAGGCTCAGGGCAGAGCTGAGGTGTCTAGACCCAAGACTAGGCTATGCAAGTCTTTCATGGGGCAAGACTGTGCGAGGCCTCAGACGGTGTTGTCCAATGGAGTTTCCCAGGTAGTGGACATGGAAATGCTCTGTTTTGCACCAATAGGACAGGCACTAGCCAACATGTGGCTGTTGAGTTCTAGGGATGTGGCTAGTGCACTCTGAAGTATCTTGAATTATTCTGGCTTACCTTCAGAGAACAAATATGAAAACATTTTAATTACGAAGAGCAACAATACTTAATTATACACTATAATACTTTTCTTAGCCCCTAAGCATTGCTTGTGGAGTAAATGGCTAGGCATATTATTAATTTATAAGGCTGAAAATGTTTGTGAGTTAGTGTGTGTGAGGTTTAATTATCTCTGCTGAGATGCGCGCATACCCAAATGTATGGGTAAACCAAACATCCAAGTTGTTAACCAAATTTTATTTTTTATCCAGCTTCATTGTAAGTCATACACTCAAGCTACTGGCAATGGGTCAGCTAAGCTGAAATTTGAGTTTTTCTTGGGGTTGTGGCAAGAAAGCCCTATAATGAAAGAGCTATGCAGACACTCAGAGGTGTTTTGAGACGGGGTGATAATGGCACTCTCCGAGGGATCTGTGTTGCCTTTAATATAACAGCGTAACCCCATGAACATTAGTAGGGCTTGGGCTCCTGTACTTCCGGAGAGTACATTCCTAATTAATAGTAAGAACTGTTATTGCCCCCACTGTGATAATGCCTCTGAAAGATGTAAATGTTGCTGTGATAGTAGGTGCACTTTTAATTTCTTAAAAACAGTGCAAAGTTGGCACAGGATCAAGCATGAAATTTGTATGCCTCTACCCTCCACAGGTAGAGGGGGTCCGGCCCTGCATCTGAGAAGAGCAAGTACAGAGAGAGTTTGTTCTTGTTATTCACTTAGGGGGACAGTGAATGTTTTTCTCATGCAGAAAAGGGAGTTGCTGGTGCTTTTGTGGAAGATTTCAGGGAAGTAAATATTGAAGCAGCGGCCTTGCATTGCTGTTCGCATGGTATATGTAAACGGGATATTCACTGGACGTGGTTTGGCTCCTCTTGGTAAGGGAAGGGACGTGGATTGGAGCAGGGAGCTTCCTGTCCACAGCAACGCGTTATTGATGAGCTGGCATTTGCCCTGTGGCCCCCCCAGAGGACTGCTTACATCTATTACTCACACACATCGATTGGTTAATTTGATAATTCTATCACCAATCGGCTGGTGTCTGACCTTTCGCCATGGCAATGATGGCAGGCTCTTCATTTTTACATTGCAGACCAGTTAGATTGACCTTTTTGAGGAGAATGTCAAGGTATCCCTTGATCTTAACCTGTCACTGTATTTGTTAGACCCACACTGTCCCTTAACCTTGATTTATGGTGTTCTGGCCCTCAGGATGGGACACACATTCTGTTCTGTTTTGGTTTGGTTTTTTATTCCTCCTAAGCTATGTTGATCTGAGGGGGAGAGTTTTACAATTCAAGTTGTATTCTTACCACATGAGTCTCGTGCTCAGATACCACCAGCTGTTCTTTCTCTCTTTCATTTGACCAGTCCGTGTGCGCATCCGGGGGACATCTCATAGTCACCTTGGGGGCGAACTGAAACTCAAGCCCCGTTTTGTAGTGTGGGGTCGCTTTCTTCGACCCCCTCACAAACGAACGAAACTAGTAAAACGTCTTTAAATACCCTCTCAAAAGCCAGAGGAGGTATTACAGTGAAGTCCTATCTGTACTCACGGTCCTTCCTCCTAATGTATGCTCTCGCCAGAGGGAAGAAATTGTCTTCTTGTGTCTGAGCGGCTCCTCGGGGAGCCGCGCGGGGTCATCGCTCTGTGACTCCGAAACCACAGATTTTCTCTTCGGTTCAACTGCAGGCAGAATGAAAGGGAACTTCTCCCCTGACCTTTCCGTGTGTTTGCACACCCACATGTTGTGCACATGCAGACACGCGCACCTTATTTGGGCGTGCTCCCTGCCACCTCAGCTGGCTGTGAGAAGCAGCAGGAGAACAGCGTGTAATTGAGGCCGTGTCATTATCCAGCCGAAACTAGGAGGAGGAGCTAGATAGGCCCTTTGCTTCCCTGTGACTAAAAACCAGCCAAACCAATTTTACTAACATTTAGTAAAATAAAAACTGTGCTCCCAGGATGAGAAGTTGCATGCCAAATTTCAGCCTGAAGTGAATTTAAATGGCTGAGTTATAAACCTTTCATAAAGGATGTTTTGTCACTCACTAAAGATAAAAAGACTCCTTTTTTGAAAAGGAAATTATCCAGGCACATAGTCTTTAGCGGAGATTGTTGCCATTTATTTAAAGAAAACACAATTTTAAATGACTGGGTTTTTGAGGACTGAAAGCAACTCTGTCTGAGCAGTAATTATGTTTCATAATTTTGTTTAGCAAGTATTACATATTATATGAATAGCATCATCATAAAAATGATTAGCATTCATACTATGTAAAATTCTGCATATTAAGAGCTTCACAGTAGTGTCCTACGTACAATACATTGTAATGGCTCCAAATTATTCCATATTGTGTCAGAGCTCTCTGCGCCTGTGTCCCGCCCTGGAGCCCAGCTCAGTGCCAGCGCTGGGGACAGACCTCGCCTTCACACCGAGCACCAGGAGAACAGGCACTTCCAACCCAGCCTCAGAGAAACTCCTGCAGTTGAAGCAGCAGTTTCATCGATGATGTTGGTATCTTTTATGTATTCTGCCAGCCTAGGAAAATACCTGTTAGGCCTACTGCACAGGTGTCGGGGTGTGAAACCAAAGGGTAGTCAGTGCATTTGCAAATGACCCCTTGAGAATGATAGTTTGTTGACTGTGATGTTTCTGCCTTAGGTGTTGTGTTTGGAAACCCGTTGTCTCAAAACAACTTCCCAGTTTGTGATGTTTCTGCCAGGGAGTCCCACAGAAGATAGGAACGATGGGACTGGGCTCAGCCCTGTACCCAGGGGGACCCAACCTCTGAGGGAGACTGGGTCCTAGAGATGCAGAGTTTCAGAGGTCACAAACATCCTTATGCAGTAAAAGCTATTTCTATTACCACTACCCTTGTTTAAAACTATGGGTATGCCCCCCTGTTTTTGTAATTTGTTTTTATAGTGAACATTTTCTATAAAGTCAAAAAGTAATAGAGATATCATCTACATCTATAATGATATATGTATCATGTCATTTTGGAGGGTGTTCATATTTATGTATCTCCTATTTCCATACCACCTATATCTATATTTATATGTATCACACCCACAGATAGAGGGCTGTCGTGGGTGAAAGAAGTTGTGCAATCACACAGGGAAAAGTTCCTTTAAGAACATTAACCGTGTAGCAAAAGCCCTGAAATAAGTGACTACCTACCTAGTTAAATCTTACCCAGAAATTTAACTGCCCCAAAACTGTCACCAAATAAGCCCTGGGTCCAGGCTTGATTCTTTTCCAGACCTGAGCCTTTTAAGACTCTTTTGGTTTGATTCTGTAAATGGGTCCCCAGAAAATACAGCAAACAAAATTTGAAAGCTGTTACTCCATTAGCTTTCTTTAGTACGTGATCTCTAAACCCTGGAGGCTGAATTTCAGGCTTTAACTATTTTTTCAAACAAACAAAGAGGGAGAGGGTAAAACAAGTGCAGACTCCTTTCTGTCCCAGAGTGAAAGGGGCAGCAGCTTTGTAACCTTCCCCAAGCAACTGGAGAGAGAGCGCCAAACAGTCTGAGATGACTAGCAGGCGTAAGGTCTGGTGAATCCTTAGTAACCCTGTGCCACATGGAGCTACGTCAGCACGTTTTTGATCTTGGTGTGCCCCCTGATTAGCTTAAATCTGGCATTTGCCCATGGGGCAGGAATTTTAACCAATTAAAACAGAAACCGTTTAATCTGTTACTGACGATGCACATCCATCCAATATTGGTAACAACATTCACTGGCGCGTCCTCCACACACTCAGACACGCCGATCCTCTGCTGCCTGGGTGTTCTCTCATTTTTCTTTGTTTCCCCCCACTTCCAGCAGTTGGTCTCTGGCAGCCTTCTCACAGCGAGGCATAGAAAGAAAAGTGCCTGTCCTGTGTTTCTGGTGCTTCTCCGCCCATCTCCAGTCTCCGTTCTGCTTCTGTCTCGGGGAGTCTGGACAGAGAAAATAAGGGAATCAAGGGTTCATTGCCTTTCTCTCACATGCTCCCCATTGTCACTGCACGCCCTCACTGATTTTTTATGAAACTGTAGCTTCAGGGTCAGAGCACCACATGCAAGACAAAAACAACAACAAAAGAAGTCCTGTGTCTTCGTGATTTGTCTTCAAAGGAAGAGAGTTTGAAGGCGGCGCCCAACAATTAGGTGGCCAGCAGTCACTGAGCCACGCATCACCAATCGAGTCCAGAGTCAGCTGGGATGTTCCTTCAGGATATGCAGTTCCACATAAGGGGGATTTATTTTTAAAATCTAGGAAGTGAGTGGCAGAAAGGCTTTTAAGAAGCCCAAATAGCCACATTTTCAGTTTGAAGCTGGAGTATCTCTACAGGCATGTCCCCCTGGGGTGTCTTTCACAGTGGGTTCCTGTGCTCTGAGAAGAGGATGCGGGGACAGGGGAGACCCTGAGACTGGTTTCCACACCTCGTCAGTGTGGCCGCGCCACTCCGAAGCTGACACCGATGAGCCAGATGTGGTTGTCACGTAGCTCGAAGGTGACCTGGGTGATTGGAGCTAGTGGAAGGTTTTAGGCTTTCGGGAACTTTTCCTGAGCCCAAGTTGTTTTTGCCTTTATTTCCATCAAGAAATGGGAGCCAGAGTAGCATATAGCCTGATCCGCAGACACACTATGCAGATTTCCTTAGATATGATTTTTGTTTGGTCTGGCTGTTTGTTACACCAGCTTTTTCAACTCCAATTGTGAGCTGTAACTTTTTGAGACAAAACCATGTGGAACAGGGTAATCACCAGCAGAATTTGTTGGGTTATTTTTGTAAAACGTGATTTCCAAGCACATTAAGCGTAAGCCATGAAAAGGGAAAGGCTGGCAGGACAGTTACAAGAGCTAGTGGGCCAGCAGGGGCCCCTCAGCCCGAAGAATATGAAACACCCAATGGAAATGGCTTGATTATTTCATAGGATTAGGACATACTCCCCTGCCAACAGGAACAATTCATGCAATAAATATTTTAGATATGTATTTTTAAATGTTGATACTTAAAATACTATCTTTCTTTTTTATTTACGTCAAGAGAAAGTACTTCTGTGATTCTAATATTTAATGTTAGCTACTAAAATACATATCGATGTATAATTTTGTATGTCCTTAAACATAATTTTGTACAGAAATGGGGTAAATTAAAAGATGTGTGCTGAATATATCCCCATTCATTCATTCTCTGTTGGAGCTATTGTGATTCAGATTTTCTTTACATGTGAAACAAAGAGTAAAACAGAGTAAACCTGGAGACCGAAGGTAACAATAAAAGCAACAACATCTCTATTTATAGTGGCAGCCCAAAAGGTCAGCAGCTCTGTAATATGTATTTTGCATAATATGTAAATAACTTGATTTATTTTCTATCAGGGGCAACAGTATGAAAGGTGAATTTGAAATTCAAGGCTGTTATTTTCCTTAAAGTGTAGCATTTTCTTTAAAGGTAATGACAGGTCCCACTTAAAGTTGACCACTCTACTTTACAACGACAAAAGAACACCTTGCCACCTTCCTATCACATGCTCTCCTTTGTTGGATACGATCTCACCAGGTGTTTTGGATACGATCTCTCAGATTCCTATTCCTTGTTTCGTATCAGTCTCCTCTCTGGAGTCCATGTTCATGAAGCCTTGAAGCATAGCCCCGATGTCTAGATTTCAGGTTCATGACCAGGGTGGTGGCAGTCCTGACCCATCCCTGCATCTCAGGAGCAAGGGTGGCCTGCTGCAGCTCAGCGAGGAAAGGCACAGGCTCCCAAGACCTCCTTTAAGGGATTTGTGTGTTGAGCTCTGTTTTCCGTGCTGGACTTTGATACGTTAGGTGCCACAGTCACTGCAATGTGTGTGCCATAAAACAAGAGCACTGCACTGGGAGCTTTCTGGGGAACACATTGGTGCAGTAAATGATCCCTTATTCAGGGAAAGGACCAAGGGAGTCAACTCTCTAAGGAACTGCAGTATCATCATTTCATCTAATTCATCCAATTACTCCCCATCCAAAAATGAATGTCAAGTCATAAGGGTAATATAATAAAATAAAATATTATTTCTATAGTTTCCCAAATCTATAATAACATTAAAAATTATCTTTGTGTCCCTGACCAGGGTGGCTCAGTTGATTGGGCATCATCCCACAGACTGAAGGGACATCGGTTCGATTCCCAGTCAGGGCACATGCCTGGGTTGTGGGGTTTGGTCTCTAGTCAGGGCACATACTGAAAGCAACTGATTGATGTTTTTCTCTCACAATGATGTTTCCTTCCCTTTCTCTCTCCCCCCTTCCTCTCTCTAAAAATAAATAAAATATTTTAAAAATATCTTTGTACTTATCCTAAACCCACAAGCTGAACAGACTGAAAAGTCTACTAAATAAAAGGCACTGGCAGCTGGGGGGTGTGGGAGTACTGGGGTGATACTCCCCCAAACACCTTTTTTGCTTTTGTTTTCTGTGTCTAACTCTAGTTTAAGTGCATTTTCTCCTGTTTTGAAAAACATTTTTGTCTTTTTCCTCCCCATCTCTTCCTTCCCTTTCTTAGTGGGAGAGATCTTTACCTTTTGATGGGTCTTAATTGAAGTAAGGACATCTCACCCAGGAATTATGGACACTTGCAAGAACGTAGAAGGGCCTAATACATTCCAATCTCAGCTACGCACAGGCAGCTGCACTTTTTATACTCTCTTCTTCATGGGCTATAATTCAGGCAATCACTTCAGCAAATAATATGCATTAAGCTCTCTCAAGATTTATTTTTGTAAAGTTTCCCCAGTTATCAGCATATAACTGGGAATACATGTAAAATCAGAGCAGAAAAGAATGTTAATGTCAAAACCAGGAGGAATTCCCTTTGTTCCCTTAAAGAGATAAGTCAGGCACTGACCGGGCTACGTAGCAGTATCAACAAGCACCACAGTACCTGCCATGGGCACGAAGTAGTGCTGTAGTATGTGCCACAGATACTGTAGATGGCTTGAGTTCATAGCCAGTTCAGCCACTTACTGACGTGAAGACAAGGTACGTACTTTTACAGTGATGATGAAAGTTCATGTCATAGATCTGTTTAAGAGTTTAGAGATAATGTATGAAAAGCATACAAGGCATGGGACCGTTGGTCAATATACGATGAGACAAGAAAATAACCAAGCCCTAATTGGTAAGATAGAATAGTACCTTTGGATTTCATGGCTCCAGTGTGTTTAACGTAACCCACTGAGCAGAATTTCTATAGACCATTGCTGCGCTTTTTCTTCTTTAGAAAAGAGAACCATAGCAGTGGGACAGACTCCTACATCCATATATATAGTTTACTGAAATAATTAAAAATGTGATTCTTGGAACAAGTGCATGTTCCATAGAGGTTGATGGGATGTATGACTTGACACCTGGAAAAAAAACGTGACCCCTGCCAGAAAAGATGAATTGAAGGTAAAGCTGAAAGAGGGAACTACCAGCTAAATGTTTTAACTATTCTTTGTTCAGCCATTCTCTTTACTTTTCAGTTTTCTCTCTTTAGCAGAAGAACAATGTTGATGCACAAGGAAATGTCCATAACTTAGTAGGAAAGTACTGATTGTTCTGCTATTAGCTGGTTGCTGGAAAGGATGCTTAACAAAAC
Organism: Sturnira hondurensis; assembly: GCF_014824575.4. Lineage (NCBI taxonomy): Eukaryota > Metazoa > Chordata > Mammalia > Chiroptera > Phyllostomidae > Sturnira > Sturnira hondurensis. The sequence goes on along the minus strand of NW_028079286.1, from coordinate 1,016,660 downwards.
ATTTTGCATAAAAGGCCATGCACAGGATTCCTGACATTATGTTATCTAGATATGGCTCCAGGGTTTCAAAAGAATCTCAGTAAAAAGCTATTATTGCTGTTACCCGTGCCACATACGGTGTTGACCATTGCTTCCAAAGATTTTCCTGCAGAAAGTATGGAAAAGCTTAGGTCTAACACCTTAGGTCTAATATTTTGCGGGGAGAGAGCTACAAGTGGGTCATGAGTTCCGTGCTTGATCATAAATGAAAACCCTATTTTTATATAGTGTGCGTCAAATAGGCTGCCATCTTGGATTCTTCAGTGAGCTGATTTACATTGCCCGCCCTTTTTTCTTACATGTTATGGTGCTTGGCAAGAGAGATTTTTGTATTGCATGTGCTTTGAAGACTTCACAAATAACGTAGAATATAAAATGCATTTACAAAGCTACCAACAATAAAAGCTGGCAAGAGCTTTAAGAAATGCGATTCCCAAGACTTTTATATTTCTAATTGCATGCAGAACAAACTGATTTACTTAGGTTCCTTGGCATATGGGATGGAAATTCCCTAACAGTTCCTATGTAGCATTTTAAATTGGCTGTCCCTTTTAAAGGGTAATAGCCCTTTTGCAATAGAATTACATGAATTAAATCGTTAGACTGGAGGATTCTGTGAATTCATATCTTTTTATTCAGAGCTGCATCCTTAAGTGCTGATTTAAGCAAATATTTATTCAGCTCCTACTATGCGTTGGCAATTTTTCTGGTAATCAGGGAAACAATGGTGAGCAAATTAAACACAGTGCCTGCAATAGTGGTGCTTGCAGCCTGCGGGGAAGTTACAGACAGGAAATAGGCAATTACAATTAGTGTTAGGAGAGAAGACCAGCTCGCCATGGCTCCTGTGGGAAGAACACTCAGTAACCCAGACTTGGAAGGCAGCTGACAGCTACAGAGACGGTTTGGAATGAAGGAGGGAACATATGGAAAAACAAGCCAATCATTTGTTTCTCTCCAAAGTAAATAAATCTGTAGACAAATATTTGCCTTCAGTATTTTCAATATAAAATTTAGAAGTTCATCAAGAATGGCAAGTTTATGTCTATAAGCAATTATTAAGGTTTCATGGTCAGACCATTCTTAGTACTTTTGATAAAAGTTTATTAATCACAGACCACATATCAGCCAGTAAAATATTAACTCTAGAAATTAATATATTTTAACACCTGAGAGTATAATTTATAATTAAAATGGATGGCTCCATATTAGCCACATAGAAGGTCCTAAATTGAATGTGGTCAGATATTTAATGTGAGAAAGTAGGTAAGAATCTATACCATCTAGCAAAAATCCCCAATGATTTTCAATCCAACTCTAGAAATTTCTGTTTTGGTACCCTATAGACAGGCTCTTCGGAAGTCTTTTAAAAAGACTGGTTACTAGACATTGAGGTAAAATAACATATGAGTTTTCAAAAGGTCATTCAGCACAACTGGGGTTAATTCCCATGTCCATCACGAGCCCATCTCTACTCCCTTGCCACATAAATGGAGTTTTAGTGGGTGGGTTAAAAATTAGCTACCAAAGTTAAGTTAAAAATAACTGAGAAATACTCAGATTGGCCATATTTGTCTGGTTTATTCATTTATCTCTTTATTCAAAACAGAAAAGAAAAAGTTGACTTTCCAAACTAGAAATTTTATTTTATATCTTCTGTCAAAGATACACAGTTAAACACAAATACACAGTGCCATTCAAATATCCCGATGTCCAGGGCTCCCGGTATTCTTTATGGTCACCCCCCTTTCCTAGCCAAGCCACCTCCCTGAGTTCATTTCCCAGCACTTTCTTCCGGGTCCACCTTCTCTGGTTCACAGACCTCCTTGCTGCTCTAACATGCAGAGCTCACCCTTCTTCATGACTTTTATGTAATTTTCTCTTTGTCAGAGTACTTCCTCCACCCCTGCATCCATGTACTGTTTCTTCTTTGAACCCTCCAATCAAAGGGCATCTTATAAGAAGCCTTCCCTGGCCACCCAGGGTGAAGGACCAACCAACCCTCCCTTTGTCCTGCAGCACTGGCACTGTCCCTCCCTAACTTCGTCTTTTCCCAGCTTTATTTTGCACCATTACCCTTATTGCCACCTGAAACACTATACACTTATTTATTGTTTGTCTGAACAAACCAGATAGAAGCTTTGTAAGGGCAACAATTTGGTTCTGGTGCTCCGTCCCCAGCCCTAGGACAGAGTCTGATGAACTCCCGTACTAGCGGCTGGGAGACAGGAGTCTGGGCAACAGGAGTCTGGGCAGGACCCGGGGAGGAAAGGCCTCAGGGGAAACCAGCACAGGGATGGTGCTGCACATCTCTTGACTCCACATTCAGGATCTCTTACTCTACACCCTATCCTGATTTTCTGGACATTGTAGAGGTCCAGAAAACAGGTGTTGAGTGAGTGAGCGCTAATTGCAGAAGCGGGAGATGTCCTTCCATACAGACTTTCTGCAATCTGCGATGCCGTGCTTAAATGGAAGCATAAGTGAAAGAGTTAAAAGAAAGACTGTTTCTTTATATTTGACATTTGAATGTATGATTTTTTTTGTTTATTTGTATAGTACCAAACACTTGCCACTAAATGTTAACTTAGTCTTCTGACATTTTTCCATACCAACTGTCTTCTACCAATGAAAGTAAACCTACAGATTAATATCATTAACAACTATCTTTTTATGGGCAATATCAGTGTATGTGAGGCATTCAGAAGCCAGAAACCATGATCCAAACGCAATCATCATCAAATATTTATTGACTATCCAGCTACAAGGGGAAAATGCCTCAGATATAGCCAAATTACTATATAGGGAGGTGATTTCTACTTGAAGTAGTTACAGTATGTTCTCTATTTTCCTTTTCTTCACAGCCCAGAGCTTCGTATTTCCCATGTTACTCACTTTGAAAAGTTTTTCCCATTCAATTGTGAATTTTCTCCAGATCATTGTTGAGAAATTAGAATTTAACTCTTAGCTTTTGAAGTTTAATCAGGCTGAAGAATATCAACAGTAAATTGAAATTGAAAAATAAATTATTTTGTCCTAAAAGAAGTTATGTAAAAGTCATCTCTGCCTCAGCACATTAACTGCTGTGGGCCAAATGTCCATTAGGGACCACAAAGTTAATTCTGGAGAACACAGATAGTATGTAGGCTTACCCACCTCTACCCAAAGGTATAAGAATATTTCTGGTGTATTTAGGATGTTAGCCTAAATGGAGAATATGAGGATAGGCTGCAGTTCTTTGGTTACTGGAGAGAAGAAAATAGAGGGGAAAAATGTCTTGCATAGAGTCTGCTGCTTAAAAAAAAAAAGCATTTCTAGTAGTATCTATTCATGACCAAATAGAAATACTATAGACTGCCATCTTGTGGAATTAAAAGAACTGGGCATTGAATTAAGTGTGAATAGACCTTGAGAATTTCATGTCTCTTCATTTCTGGTCAATGGAACCTGCTTAATATTTTCAGTCTTTTTGATCCTAAAGATGGCTACTCCCTCTTCTTGTTCCCTGAAACCCTCACAGTGTGGTTTCTTCCTAAACATAGATTATTTTTTTTATATTATGTAACCAGTAGTAAGAGGCTTTGTAAGTTTTCATGTTCAGATGGAATTCCAATTCAGTTTTAGCTTCTTCTCTCCCATTCTGGAGAATGTTCTGACCATAGAACATGGAAATTCTTTCCAATTTTATAGAATTCTAATTTTCTGGTTTTGTGTTGTAAAATTTTCTTTTTAACTTCCTTTGTCTACTCAACATCAAGATTTATTTCAAGACTGATCATTTTTCGGTGACTGCTATTCTCTTTTGCTTCCCCTTTTCTTTTTTGTACTTTATTTGTTTATGGTGCACAGACATACATGCACACACTTTTCTTGCTGTGATGTATATAATTAGTTTTCGTGTTTGGTGTGTCTGTGTTGGGTGGGGCATTGTCTCTGTCATTTTTAAGGCTAAGCATCTCCCTGTCTGCTCCCAGACCCCCATCAGGACTCTGAGATACTGAAGTTGCTGCGAAGGGGCTTGTCCATCAGAGTGCTCAGCTTGCCATGGAAAACTTTGCTAAGGTTTCATTCAACCTGCCGGTCTCATAGCATATAACACTGTCATTACTCCTTCAGAAGGGGCAGCTCACGTTCAGGTTCCCAGGTTTCCCACACTATGTCAAAACCAGCAGAGAAACCTTCGCAGCCAAAGGAACACAATTTATAAGCCCTGTGCTCAGGCAGAGGACCCAGCGATATACACAGCACTTGCATTTGACTTCAGAACGAAGTCATAGCTGTCCTTATAAAATCACGTGACAAGTCATCACCTTTGAGTGCATTACCAGGTATCTGCAGGGGTGAAATCTGGTTTTCCCTCAGAACTAGAAACAGAGAAAGTGATGCCTAAGAAACAGTTGTAGGGTTATACTGAAAAAGAAGAGCTAATAAGGTTGAAGAGGGTTAGCCAGCAACAGCCAACTTTATTCAACGTATTGTCATGTAACACCATGTAAATCCAAAAGCCTCCAGAAACCATTCTGTCCTTTCACTGAAAAGTGGAGATAACTCCGGGGCGGCTTCTCACCACGCAGGAAGCTGGCACACGAAGTCAGAGTAGACAGGCTTGCCACAGTCCTCCACTCTCCTCATGGGAACTTGGGGAAACGGAGAGACTGCTTAAAGCCACGAAGGGCAGAGTGATGTGACCCTCTTACTTCCCAGGTGAGAGCAGATACTATCTCCTTAAGGAGACTTTGATTCTTTCCTTGACCCACACAATTTCCTAGGCTTTCCTTAACTGTGGCACTGCCGAAAAGAAAACATTCCCCTCGGAGTGGGGTCAGAGGACTTGGCAACCATGGGAATCTATGGCCTCAGCCATTTTTCTGAGGAGGCTGACATGGCCGTCATCCCTGGACACCCATCCCTTATCAGGCCAACAGGAGACCTGTGGTCTCTGTCTTGCAACCTCAGTTTGATTTACGGGAAGGTGGCACCCTGCCCATCCTGTAAGAGTGATGCCACTGATTGAGAGGCTCATGGCCTGTTTGTCCTTCTCAGGAAAATTGTGATTTAGCTCAATTGAACCTTAAATAGGTATTTGACCTTATTTTTTAACTGGGACTATGTCCTATATATAAGTAGAAGGCTTCAGAAATCTTAAGGGGGTGGTATTATTAACATTCATTTGTATTGTTATTTTCCATAATCACATATTGTTTTGTGTTAGCTCTTGACACATTAGCTTATGCTAGTGACTCCTTTGTTTTTATTTATCTTGCTACATTTTAGTGTCTGATTTCCCCAGACAGAGCACAAAGTCCTCAAGAGCAAGAAGAGAGGAGAATCTAAGAACTGTAAGGGACTAGAGTCGATATTTGGCAGCTTCTTCTTTCTCACTCATTTCATTTTGCAAATGACCATCAGAGTACCCAGGGACACGAAATGATTGGCCCTGATCTTGCAGCTTGCTGGTAGGTGACAGAACTAAGGCATGGATTTTAATTTTAATCTCACTGTCCTCTGAAACTCTCTTCTCGTTTGTGCATGTACAAACTAACCATATAATTATGTGCTTAATTGTGTGGGTTTTGTCGTCTGGAGACCCAGATTAGGATGACTGCATGTGGAGATTGCCCTCAGTCGGGGGGACCTGAAGGAGGAGTCAGACCTTCATCTGGGCTTTGCTAACTTAATAGGTTTCTGGAGGGGAGGAGGGGCAGCTCACTCCACCGGTCTGGGTCTTCGGTGCACTAGCAAAACCACTGGACTCATGATGGGAGACCTTCTGTAAGGACATCCCAGGCCTATGAACCCATTTCGAAGCCCATATCTATCTTGGATAGGTTATTAGAGTCTCTTTAGTGCCAAATTCAACTTAAAGAAAGAGTTATCGTGATTCCTGGGTTGTCCCTATACATTTAGTTTTAAATGGGAAACGTAGCATTGTATTTAAAGTCTAGTCTCTAAAGAAAGCTTTTATATCTTGAACCTATGTGTGCACACACATGTTTCCCACCCCTCCCGCAGCACCCCCCGGGATAATAGAAATCAGACAGGTCTGACAAAGAGAGGGAGCTCGCAGGACATGCTCCTCCATGAGAGTGGTGCAATTTCCAGCGCAGGCTGCAGCAGTGCGGTGCGGTGTGCTGTTGGAAAAGCAGTTTGTTCTCGGCTAATGACGGCTGTGGATTCTGAAATGAGGCACAGCAGGGGGGACAGTGGTACTCAATTTTCAAAATCTGTGCCCTAAAATGTGTTTGCTTAAACCCTGTATCCCCACCCTTTAGGAGCCTCACATCCATCAAAACCAGACCCCAGGAAAGGAACTCAAAGCTTCTATTTCTTACCGACGCCTTCACAATTGCCACTATGATTCAGAGGTTGTCTGGAAAGTTCAGTAGCCAAAAGTTGCTTCTCTCTCCTCAGAGTGATAAATTAAATCACTTCTGGTTCCCCAAGGGTGGAAGGGGGCGGGAGGCGGGGGAGGGGTGGACACTGGCTTTACCCAGGTATCAACAATCACTTTGAAAAGGACATGCAATTCCTCATAGCCATGACTAATGGCATTATGTCATAAGGAATTCATTTCCTCAAAATCATACATGGGTAAGGTGTTAATAAATTCATTGTCTGTTTCTGAAAGGCGTAAGTGAGGCAACAAAAGTATGCATTTCTTACGTGTTGGAAGATTTTAAGCTTTTCGAGTTTAGTGTGTAACAAATTCTTGGGTGAACCTGCTTTCTGCCCCACTTATGTCAAAATAGATGTGTAATTATAGGTTTGTTAGAGTATTATTAGCAAAGTGTTTAAAAATTACAAGGCAAAGGATGGCCCCTCAAACAAATTGATGGTCTGGGAATTCTTTACCAATGTGTCAAATATGTGTCCTGGTTTTATTTTTCTGTTGTTTTTTAGTGGTCACTTAGGTGCAGGTAGACGGGCTTCATGAGCTTGAAATCCCTACCTGAGAACTTCCTTAGATGGTGTCCTTCCAGTAATTCTAAGGGGTTTGTGTTGTTTTGTTTTGAAGTCAATGCCCAATGTATACTTTACCAGAAACCCCCAGTTTCATAGTTTACATTGAGTGTTGTTTTCCTTCAAGAAGAAAGTATGCAGCACAGCTCAGGGCCCTGAGTGGGAGAATCGCTGAGAGCCACATCCGCCAGGGGAGATGCAGACAGTGCCCTCGTGAATTCAGCACACTTGACCAAGAAGCAGCAGGGTCTTCAAATCCAATGCATTATCTTTCCATGTAATTCAATCACCTCTTATTTTATTGCTCTGTTTGACTTGATTAAAACCTTAGCAACCAAATCATTTGTATTGTAAATTATACAATTTCCTGTTTTTATTTCCATCACTTTTGATCCCTCAAGGCATGTTTCACTGGATAATTCAATTACAAGCTGTTTTAGAAAAATTGTAATTTAATCAATAAGAAGAAGGCCAAATTTCTAAAAAAAAAAAAAAATCAAAGGACCATGAAAATCTCTACTTTAATAGGTGTGTTTGGGCATACTTCTTGGGCACGCTGTTATGTCATTTTTGGTGTTTAGAGACATGATTCCCACCAGTTCTTTGTGCATGGAAAAAAAATGTGATGGATAAAGACTTGATTAAAATGGACATAGTCCTGCTCACTGATAGCCAGTGAGCTCTGAGAGTACTGGATGAAATATATAAAACACCTGAACTAAAGAAAGGCCAAAAAGATAGACACATGCTTTGGTAGCAAGACTACTTGTTCTTGTATGAAAGAACTATACTTTTTCTATAGGGCGTTTACTATAATAGCAGACACGTTTGCTTTTGTAGTATTCTAGTTCAGCACTTCGAGAACTTGAGCGTGCATCAGCATTACAATGGAAGACTTATCAAAACATGATTGCTGAGTTTCACCCTCAGATGTTTTGAATCCTTGGGTCTGGGATGTGGCTGGTCAAGCTTCGAGCTCCAGTTTATACTTAGGCTGCTGGGCCACCCTGCATAACTTGAGTAGCTGTACTCCATAGAGGAATTACTTTCAAAAAGTTCTTCTGCTCTTTTATTAGCCTCTCTTATTACCATGTGACAGGAAAAAAATGTTTCTACTGGAAGTGAACAATATAAGTTTAAAGAATGGGCCCCAATTGTTTAGTCTTCTTTCTGTGTTAATGTATGCTTCTTGTTCATACCATCTTAATTTTTAATCTTGGATTCAAGCTGGTTGGCCCCACAAGTGTATAGTTTTTCACATCAAATTTGTAGAACATCCCTTTTCCAGTGAGGTCGGTATAATCTGCGACATGGTATGCGGCTTTCCTGCCAATACACGGAAGTGAAGAAATCCATTCAGCGTCTTAGAAAAGTTTTGTAGGACTCTGCAGTGTTCCTGCTTTGATCTGAAATGAGATGAAGCTGACATTAGTCATGTATTTTACTTTAGACAGCTACTTCCAGATTTGTCGGATCAAGATATCTTATAAATGACTCAAATGTTATAACAAATGGTTCAAACCTCATGGCATTTGTAGAAAACAATTTAATGGGGTCCCTGAGCAGCTACAGGATAAAGAAATTTGAGTTATGAACCCTAGCAGCATTTTGCTATGGGTTTGCATTCCAGTGTGTCTCTCTCCGTGTGTGCTAAGGAGTGTTTCTCTCTCTGCAGGAGGACTTCTGGTGTCTTGGGTGGCAAGGTCAGAAACAAACAGCTTGCATTTGCTGCAGTTAGGCAGGGAATTTATTACTCATAGATGTGAAACAAATATGTAGAGATTTAGATATTCTTATAGAATTATAAAGATGAAACCAGCTTCAAATATCATCAATTTTGGTGTCCTTATTTTGCAGAAGAGCAATATATACAGCCTAGTGTTTTACTTATGACCAGAATTTGTAAATACTGTTTCTAACTTTATTTTTTTAAGATTTTATTTATTTATCTTTCAAGGGGAAGGGAAGGAGAGAGGGAGAGAAATAGCAATGTATGGTTGCCTTTTGTATGTCCCTGCTGGGAACTGGCCTGCAACCCAGGCATGTGCCCTGACTGGGAATCGAACCACGATCTTTCAGTCCGCAGGCCCACACTCCATCCACTGAGCTACACCAGCCAGGGCTGTTTCTAACTTTAGAAGGTTTTTAAAATGAATTTCAAGGTAGATTCTTATGAAAAGTGAGTTTGTTACACGAGTGTATTTGTAAGTTTGATGCTCTCTCTTCAACACAAAGAAGTTTCATCTCGAATCAGTGAATAAAAAGTCCATCTTCGTAGCACACCTGTCTACTGGGTGGGTGGTGGAACTTCCAAAAGAAGGCATGAAGGCCTCTTCACCCACAAGCAGAAGGGTTGTAGGGCGCCCAGCCATATGGTGCCTAGACTGGGTCAATACACCTGGCATCAGGTTTAGCAGGAAATCAATAAATGTTTTTATTTCACTATTCATGAGCTAAGACCATGAGACATGAGGATATTTCAAATTCTAATCAGGATCTGATGAACACTGCACACTGACCAATCTGAAGTAACCTACTTGCCAACAAATTGGGGTTCCATTATAAAGTTGCTCCATCTGACAATAACAACATAAAAACACAAGCTATTTTTTACGAAGTGCTGTGTGCTGGGCACTGTACTAAGCGCGTGGCATGATTGGTTCTCTTTTAATTGTCGCAACTTTCCCATAAACACAATGGGTATTGGTCCCAGAGTTAGGTAAGGCTATTAGTACTACCATTATCCTCATTCTGCAAAGGAAGAACTGTGGCTTAGGGAGGTCAGGTAACTGGCCCAAGTTCACACATCTAAGAAGGGGGAAGGCCAGGATTAAAAATTAGGCCTTGGCCGGGGTGGGGTGGGGGTGGGGGTAAATGCAGATAACTGTAATTGACCAACAATAAAATAATTTAATAAAAATAAATAAAAAATAAAAACTGGGTCTTTCTGTCACTGCAATCTGTCCAATTTCCACTGGCCTGCATCTTCCAAGGGAATAGGAAAGATTATGTGCCTTTGAACGAGCGAGCCCTGGGTACAGATTTAAGTTAAATGGGCAAGTGGTTCTTTCCTTCTTGTCTCTTAGGATTTGCTACCCAATTGTCGGACAAGGAAAAATCTCACACTCTGGATTTTCATGAGACTTGTCATAAAAAGTCACCCTTCCTTTTCACTAGTCGCAATGAATGTGTTTTTAACGTGGGGGAGAAAAAGGATTGGGAGGATTGGGAGGGGTTAGAATTAGTTGGAGGAGAAGTCCTGCCTGCCCAGGCTTGATGAAAAGCATGCATCCCAGGCTCAAGAGTAATAGTTGAAAAATTCCGCATTCTAATAAATTCATATCCACAGGGGGCTGCTTGAGATATGATTAGGTCACAAGTAAAATGAGTTTAGTAGTCTCAGCATAATCTCCATTGGACATTAGTCCACTCACACAGTTGCAGTACAGTTTTGTCCATGTCTGCATTATTGTCTGCTTCCACTCAGGAGATGCTCCGAATTGAATTAACCAGGGGCTTCAGGTCATCTGAAGGTGTGGGGAGGTAACCTCCTGTATAAGGAATAGTGCCTTGTCAATGGAGCTGCGCATGCACGGGCTGCCTTGCCCTCACCTATCTAGGTGTGAGTCCAAGCTCCTGTGCCTCTTAAGTAGATGACAGTGTGCTTGTCGAGTCTCCAGAGTCCCAGCCAAGTGAGAATATCTGAGTCCTAATTAAGGGCCATGCTGGTGGTACCTGCTTCGCAGTTAGATGGATTTGGATAAGTGAACTTCACTGAGAATATTTTTATGCCCAAATTGGTTATGTCACTTCCTCAGTGAATATTCTCTCCCTAAAAAGCCATAAGTAAATTGATTAGGAAACAAAATCCCCTGAGAAGTTAGAAGTAATTTATCTAACCTAATCATATCAAGAAAGTTCCACAAAATTTAACAAATTAAATTTTTAATTTTAACATGAAATAGAGAAATTATATCATGGAATAAAATTCTGTCAAGTGACTAAAAGATCTTGTATCTTATTCGGAAAACTTGTAACTCTATCATGAGAACCTTTGCGATTGAATTGATGTACCTGTGACTACTTAATTATATGATTATTATAAACTACTGGATAAATTACCCATCTGTAGGAAATACTGTGGAATATATTAAAAGCCCAACAACTGCCACCTTCTGCACAACATTTTAGAATCTTAGATGTTTGGGGCTAAAAGGGACTTGCTATTTGTCCAATTCCATTTTCTGACAAGAAAACTGAGGGGCAGGCAGAGATCATGACATGTCCAACTGTACACAGCTAATCAGTGACAGAGACCCAGACCTCTTTATTTTTAGTTTAATTCTGGTTTCATCAGGCCAATTATTCTTATGGGTTTTTTTATCTTAGCATGCCTATGTGTGTATGCACACATGTGTGCATGGTCAGACACATGCATACACATACAACATGGCTACTGCCACGCCCTTTACATACTCCTAGGTTATATAACCAGGGCTACACACAATTCCCAGCACTCTGGCAACAACTTTATCCCATTCCCTTGTGCTCAGGAAAACATACGGAATAAAAATGAATCAGAGTGGCATTATTACAAGAATTATTTTAAGTGGGCAGATTTATATACATGCATATGTACAAAAATGTTTCCCTACTCAAAGCGTTTTGCTTTATGATAGTTTGACTTTAGGATAGTGCAAAGGCAATATGAATAATAAATTAAATGAAATATTCAGCACTTTTTTCTAAAGTAGGCTTTGTGTCAGTGATTTTGCCCAACTGTAGGCCAATGTCAGTGTTCTGAGCCCATTTAAGCTAGGTGAGGCTAAACTATGATGTTTGGAAGGTTAGGCGTATTACACATATTTCTGACTTAACAATATTTTCAACCTGCAATTGGTTTGTGGGGACATAATCCCTTCATAAGTGAAGGAACATCTATACATATGTGTTACATGTATATACAATATTTTCCAGGCCTTGGTACTCAAATTTTCATTGATAGACATTATTACTAAGACTTAAGAGATCAGGGGCCAGTACTCTACAGGCTCTGAGAGAAAATTGGGCCTGCCACCTTTGTGTCTGTTTGCAAGTAAAGTTTGTGGGAATCCAGGAATACCCATTTGTTTCAGTGCTTTTTGCTATTCTCATGCTGCAACAGTGGAGTTCACTAGGTAAACAGACCATGTGGCCTGCGGAGCCTAACACATTTACTATTTGGCCTTTTACAGAAAATGATGGCTGACCCCGCATTAGACTATTCTTCTAGCTCAAGCAGCATAAACTCGTATGTTTGGCTTTGGTCTCTTGTTCTTAACCACGCAACTGCACTGGATACCATTGCTTATAAGCCCATCCTCCAGAACATTCCCTGGAATTTATTGCTCTTCTTGGATCACCTTCTGTCTCTCTTAACACTTTTACTGTTGCCTGTTCTCCCTCTGTTTTTAAATAGCGTTGTACTTTATTTACATGTCCCCAAAGATTGGGATAGCACACTGAAAAGCGTTTTGTTTCATAACTAACATGGATCCATAAGTGTGCACTTAAAACAAGGAAAGTTGAATAATAATAGTAGCTAACCCTTATTTAACAATTTTATGAGGCATTGTAAAATACACCCACCTACAAACGCAATGAGTCCCACACAACATCTCTGCTAAGCTTGCTACATAGATATTTATTTATCAAGCCCATTTTACAGATGAGATAGCTGAAGTCACAGACCTTTACCCAAGTTACACCCTTCCTCCTAGCAGTCAAGGGCAGAGGTGGGATTTGACACAAGACTTTCCTTTCCATAGCCCATGTGTTAAACTTTTCTCTGGTACTATACTTAATATAAAGTGAGATCGATATTGAGAGAATTAATCATTTTTCAGTGAAATGTTCTCACTTTCCTTTCAAGGGAGGGTTTAAAAAGAGCCTTTTGGATTTAAAAAGGAGGTGGTATCCTGTACTTGGTCCCCTTTCATTCTAACGCCACTTTCTGAACACAAGGTGTCCCCTCCCCATCTTCCCAGTGAAACTACATGTTGTGGAATAGGTTGTAACCACATGATTCTTTCCCCGGTGGGAAGAAAATATAACTAAGTATAAGGATTGGAGGTCCAGAGCCAGATTATCTCAACTCAGATCACACTGTATTACTTAATATCTTCATGCCCTTGAGCAAGTTATATTACCCACTTGGAACTTCAATGCCTTTATCTTTGAGTGGGACTAATGATAATAAGCACCTCAGAGAGGCATTGTGTTTATTAAATAGTTACATATGCAAAGCCCCTATAATAATGCATCATGGTATATAGTAAGTTCTTGATATCCGCTAAAAATTGTGGTGGTGGTTGTGATGATGTGATTAAGAATTCTTGAGAAGAATTAGTATGGACTCTTACTAATTGCCCCCTCTCTGCCTAGCTTGTCATGTTTCTTCAGCATAAAAAATGCACAGGTAAAGCGGTCAGCTGCTGGGAGAAAATTTCTCTCCATTCTCTCGAGTCACCCTCAGCATTCTGTATCCAGATCTTGGTCTTCCAGGATGGCATTATTTAGTTTACCATCTACCAAGGCAGAAGAATGAAATGCACTGCATATAAAGGAGGTGGTGAATAAATATTAAACAATTCTGACATTGTTGATGGAGGAAATGCGGTGGCTTCTTGCATTAGGTATTCGTTATTGACTTCTTGTGCTCACTGAAAACCCCCCAGTGGTTTTGAGAGAGTAAACACAAACACCGTAATGTTCACGATGTCAGCCAACTTCTAAATCAGGTAATTATATTTTGCTTATCTTAATTGGATTTCTGATGGGTTCCTCCTGACTCTTCCTAAAACAGGAGTCAACAACCTCTAACAAACATGCCCAGTTCAGTCCCTCTGAGATTCCCTGAAATGCACTTCCACTTTACCAGGAGACTGTTGAAATGATAGTCATAAATATATTGCATTTGCATGGTGCTTTACAGTTCAACATGTGGCTTTCATGTGAATTAAGTTGTTAGACCTTCATAACACCCTGGCGTTCTGGAAGCTCTGGGTTCTGGAGAAGGTGCCCACCAGCACAGTACAGGGAGCCAGGGGCAGAGTTCCCCAGGGGCATCTTGCTGTTTCATGTTTCAGGTCCTTCTCTTAAGCTGTCCTGCAATACCCTTCTGTCTGCCCTGCTTCTACACTTGTAAAGCTTCTCCTTCAAGGTTCATCTCAGCCATTATTTCATTTAGGGAAAGTTCTCTGGCAGCCTCTGGATCCTGCCCTGTTAGCTGAGCGCCCCTCTTTGCACTTCGATCATGTCCCCATGGTACCTAGGGCTCGAGGCCCTTAGCATATTGCCCATATTTAATCACCATTGTCTGTCTCTTTCCCCATCTAGCTCTCACCACCAGCCTTACTGTGATGAACACCTGTCACACAATAAAGCTATTTGTTTTCCATTGACCTGTTCATTCCCAACGCAGAGAAGAGTGTGTGGCATACAGTAGGTGCTCAGTAAATGTGTGATGTAGGGAACGTCTGATCCTAAATTTTGGACTGTCCCTAGTAAACTAACTCCTGAGCCAATATAAGCACCCCCCTGCCAGCCCAAGGCAGCTGTCAAACATCACCTGGTGCCAGACACTCACTGTAAAGTGAAACCAGATGAAAAAATTCCTGACTCATGACAAAGGATAATATCACTCACTTGGGGAATAATGAATGAAATGGCTGAAGAACATGTTCAGGGTTTGACGTATCAAGTTCCAATTCAGTATAAACTTGCTGAAAGGATGCGAGCCACTAAGTCAGCCAAGGAGCCCCATGAAGATGGGAGGTTTCCCATGGGGTTACTCAAAACTCAGTGCAGAGACCCTGGAGGCAAACAGCCAGGGGAAAGGTAAATCCTAGGGGAATGGGAATCAGTTCACCTAGGTGGATATCAAGGGTGAGAAGAATTTTCAATTCAGGGTGAGTAATTGAATTTGACATGAGAATTGTGGTGCTTGTGTAAGTGTGCACGAAGACGACCCTACAGCCTGACCCTACCAAGCCCCCATCCTTTCAGCCCACTGGGATCCAGCAAGGGTTCCAAGTCCAAGTGTAACCAGGGCAGGGAGCTGTGGGCTCCTTTGCAGTGCTCAGTACTCTGCACTGGCTCTTTCCCTTTCCACGCACACCACAGAGGTGTGCACAGATGTCAAGGATTTGTGTGTGTGTCACCATGCCTTTGCTAAAAGTGAGATTTCTTTGACCAGGAGTAAATTCTCCTGCTTCCACACTTTTCATCTCTGTAGTGAACTCCTGCATATTCTTCACGGCTCAAGTCAAGTTTCTGACCAGTCTCACCCTGACAGAGTTGATGTGCTTGGACTTCACTCTCCTTTTGTGCTAGCTTCCCTTCTGATCCTTCTCATCAGACTTGTCAGCCTCAGTATCTTAGAACCCTCAGAACCTGCTCTGAGCTGTGTTTGCTCTTTTTCTTCTCCTTCTCTGCATACCACCTTTCCTCTGCTTTCCTCACCATTTTCCTGGGTCTCTGCCACACCTAAGTGCTCCTTATACTCAGAGGTCTGCTGCCTACCTCCCAGGGTCCAGCAGGTAATCGCCAAGTTCTGCCAACTTGCCCAGACTTCACCTGTGGGGCAGGATAGCTAGCGGAGCAGAGTTGGCATAGGATTGGAAGTCAGAGCCACATCCATTCCAATTCAGGCCTTGCCACCTTCTGGTAACGTAACACAGAACCACTAAATTCTCCAAACCTCAGTGTGCCCATATGGAGAGTGGAAATAATAGTACAAATACGTATCTTGTAAGGTTGTTGGTAGATTAACTGAGATATGAGGTACCTGAAATATAAGTCCCTAGAAAGTGGTAGCTGTGGTTGGGATGCTTTGCTTACCACATCTTCCCCAGAGACATAATACAGCAAGTGCTTGTATAACATCCTTTCGTTCAACGTCATTGTGTTGGCAATATTTATGAGATGCTATAGGAATTTAACTCTTGTTTAGATCAATTAGCCTATGGTAAAATTAGTTTTATTATCTGTCATTTCACCACAGTTCGAAGAACCTTTTGACCTCGTTAAGTGAGGACTTAGTGTACTGAATACATTTGTATTTCCAAAGCCATTCATTTGAGCAGACTGCACCTCATAAAATAACTGGCATCTGCATTTACATTTGAATCCAGATAGTGCCAATGTTTCTTCTTGCAGTGAGCCAACGCGGCTTCTCCTGAGCTTGACGGGTACCTTTTGGGGATGTCTATCTCTAAGTTAGGGACTCGTCTCACCCCCAGCTCAGGGTTTCACTCTCCTTTTGCACTAGTTCATGATCGTGTTCAGCAGAGTTGAAAGCAAGAGAAGTGGTCGAGCCCCAGTCAGGTCTGAGGCCTCACCAAACCTCCTGAGGTTTCCCCTTCGGCATCTTCCCCTGACTTCTGGATGAACCATTGGTTAGATTGATTTACTGACTGTAGAGTGGTTCTGGTGGTGTTGCTTTATTCCATCTTTAGCTTCGGAATTGGAGGAGGTTGGACCAGGGTTGAAACTCTGAGCTACCACTATGCTAAAAATGCCACCTACCCTTGCCCTCAAAAGTGAGTGAGTATTTCCCGTGGCTATACCGTTTCTGTTCCTCAGAGCAGGCAGCATTTTATTGGTGGATAAGGTGACCCTTACGTATTGTTTATGCCAAGAAAGCACTTTGAGATGAAATGTGGTCCATTAATCTCAGATGTTGTGCATGCCTCTTTGCTGTCTGAGTTCGGTTGTTTTGTTTAATCTGCTGAGGGAGGTTTGTTTTGTTTTTTGTTTTTTAAATCTCTGATGAAATAAGAATTCCACATTTACTGTGATGTATCTGTGGGAAGAAGAAAAGTGAAGCTGGAAATGTTTATCCTTAGGAGATTTGTGTAAAGTTCTGTCAGATGGTGTCGTTGAGAATGAAATGGGCAGGAAAGATGGGGAAGCAATAAGTGGCTTTCAAGTTTGTGAGTTGAATCGAGTTTCAATTATGACAACAGTTAAGCACAGTCATTTTTCTGTATTTTCAAGAATAAAAGCAACACGATTATTTCTTCTGCATTGCCCAATAATCTCTAACAATTTATCTGTTTTCACTTAATGCCTCCAAAATGGTCAAGGAGAGTTATGCACAGCCAGCACGTGTAATAAAACGGTCAGCTTCAGTGCAACTATTGAGTGAGAGGCGAGGCGAGGCGAGGCGAGGCGAGGCAAGGGCTGCTGCCGGGAGAGGGGCTGGGTACGGTACACAGGAATCAATCAATAAGCCATGCCGAATGCTTCTGGATAGTCATTTACCCTTGACAAAACAAGCAATGATAATTGGATGATAACATGATAATTTACCTTTATGCATTTTACTCTTGTTGGATTTTTTAGAGGTTATTGTTGTATCTGGTAAATTTTATGGTAGCATTCCAGCTTTTTCCAGTGCAAGACCAATATTGTCTAATGCTTCTGCATTTTGCTGCTTCTTCCCTCAAATGACAGGATCTTACAAATTAGTGTTTACGTTGTATTTGTTTCCAGTAAGTCAGATAAAGGTGTTTTTCTATTCTAGGGAGATCTGTGGGGCACTTAACCTACATTAGACCTAAGAGGTCCGAGGGTTCTTCAGAAGACAAAGAATTTCTAGATACTTTCCTTGAGGATGTGTCAAGGGCAATACAGACAAAAGACTGATGTCTCCTTTAACAGCTTGATAAGTATCTCAGGATATTCTGCAGGAATCAGTTCTGCTTCTACAAAGTACTGTACTCTCATTCAGCATGATATGGCTGAATATGTGTGTGCTCCCTGTGACAATGGTGAAGACTTATCTTCGCCCTCAGGGCTGAGCGCTGTAACACTGCTCAAATGATAGGCTTGATAGAAGTGACGATTGGAAGAGATGATCTCCTTAAAAAAAAAACCAACACATTAGAGATGTATAAGAATTAAAAATGTGGCACTCTGTTTATCTGCATTTTATAAGTTCCAAAGGCATTTCTATGCACAGCATCAAAAATCCCTTGTAAAAGTAAAGTAAATCATTCTCGTATTGACCATTTTTTTCATGTTGTTCTATTGAGACATCTTCCCAACTGAGTTTCTTATTGAATTGTATTTCTATAAGGGTATTGTAGGTTAGCAGCACATTTTTATGATACACAAAAGATCTGCCTTCTGAATTTCCAATGCCTCGCATATTGTTCCCCACAGAAGAAACATCTCGGAAATGCTAAATAAATCAAAACAGAAACACTTGGCTCTTGACTTGCTTCTGGTGCTTTCTTCCCCCTCTCGGTTTACACTGGCTGAAATATCCATTACGATCCATCTTACCTATTTGATTAATTTGTAATAAATTCGGCCCTTTGGAAATCTCTTGCTGCATTTCTATCCGGGTTTCTCTTGTAGAGGGTTTATTTAATATGTGTCTCTGTGTACCTATATGGATGAAAATTTAATATGGTTTAGAAGCCTTTAAAAACACACACGCACATAGTGTTTGCTCTGAATTAAGTGCTCATATTTGACATAGCCTTGTGGTAAAAATCCATAAATGTATGGGCAGACAAAAGAATTTAGAGGAGACTTTCTTCAGAAATTGATGTGACATGTGACATCTTTTCAGGGGACGAAATATCATATTTCAGATGGCCAGTAAATGAAATTATAAGTACTGGGTTGTAGTCCTTATTTCTTACCTTAAATTTTTTTCTTCTGATGGCCTGTGTTATTTGAAATGCCGTAGCCACATTTCAGGGTTCACCTTCAATTTGATGCATTCATGCAGTTGTATCCCTGTGGGTGAGAAATGTCCCTCCCCAGATAACTGTAGCAGCATCGCAGGAGCGGTTTGGTGCAACCTCCTCTGTATTACAGCAAAATACTAGAAATGCCTCTACTCCTAACTATCACCATGCACTGAGGAGTGCATAACAAATTCATCTCCTACGCTTGGAGATAAAATCAAGGTAGGAAGTAGTGCCCCCATTTTCAAGGCAAAGGCATTTAGGCACAGAAAAGCACATTTAAAAAATATGTTGTCTTTTGTATAGCAAAACTGAGGGAAAGGACAGTAGCCATTTTTACTGTGTGTAAAGTAAATCCCTACCCAGCCTACCCCTTTGCTTATGTTCATCACCCCTGTATATAGAAGAAAGCAAAGGAAAATTATTTCCCCACATGTGTGTGCTATGCTCACTGAAATAAACAATGAAGGTATAGTGCTTGCTGATGGGAAAGAGGGAAGTCAGGGTAATGGGCACGTACTCCTCTCTGATTCCTAATCTGAATGTTTTATATCTGTGTGTAATGTGAAAATAGGTGATTTTCGTGTTGACTAATTATGTCTGATATGTCTTTCCTAACTTTTCTACTTTCTTAGAA
Organism: Sturnira hondurensis; assembly: GCF_014824575.4. NCBI lineage: Eukaryota > Metazoa > Chordata > Mammalia > Chiroptera > Phyllostomidae > Sturnira > Sturnira hondurensis. Next base: position 997,280 of record NW_028079286.1, on the reverse strand, counting down.
TGTCCATATAGACATGAGCCAAGTGACAGTGAATTCTACCCACTCTGAGGTAGTTGAACAAAGGCCCTTCCCTCCTTCCTGGACCCTGCCCAGGAAATTATGATTCAGTAGGAAAAATAAAACAAATATGACAATAAATAAGGTAAGGAAGACTAAAGTGCATTAGGCATAGATTCTGTGTTTGGTTGGTTTACAGGAGGAGGAAGAATCCTGTTCAACCTCGGAAATGGTTTATGCACAGATATGGACAGATTGGCATAGTTACGATAGCCATTATGGGGATGGAAGATTTAAAAAGAAAACAGCATGATTCAAAGGATGGGGACTAAAAATCTGGGAGGTTTTTGTAGAAAATAGAGAGTAATTTAATTTGGATTTGGTGTTATATATCTGGAAAGGAAAAGAAAATTTTGGATATTATAAAAAGACCCTGGCAAAGAAGAGACCAGTGAATTAAATTCTTGCTACAGAGAAAACAGATCAATACTTGCCAATAATCCATGGTGGGCTTGCTTTATAGGGCCAAGGCCAAACAGACCTTTACCTTGAGGCAAGAAAAAGGAGAGAAAGAAATGTTATAGATGGCCTTGAATGACAGACTGATACATGCTGTGTGACAACAAAACAGATTCTAGTACTAGACATGTAATAGCCAATAATAACTCTGTCTCTAATCAAATACCTACTCTGATTCAGAAAGAATGCTGGGAAATTCATTTTGGTTATCTTCTCAAGTTTTGCTCCTGCTTATCCATTAGATCTCAGCTTAAATGTCACTTTCTCAAAAAGGCCTGACCTGACCATGCCACTGAAGGTGCCACCCTCTTCCAGGCCTCCTCATACTCTATAGTTGCACCCTGTTCCTTTCTTTCATAACACAGCATATTTTTTAATTGCATATGTATTTGTTTGTAAACATGTGTTTCTGTTTCCTGCTCAACTATAAGCTCCATAAGAGCAGGAACTAGATCTCTTTTGTTCAGCATCCTATCCCATCACCTGCAAGTGCCTGTATATATTAGCACTTGAAAATTATTCGTGACAACCTAATAAAGGATATACGATCATCTTCATTTTACAATAAAGGAAATTAACATTCAAAGAATTACTTGCCCCAATCAGTCAGTAATCAGCAGAACCTAGATTCCAACTCAGTGTGTGTGACTCGAGAGCTCACAGTTCCATCCTTGGTGTGCCGTGATTCCTCCTTTGACAGGAAGATACGGCCTGTATAAGTTTGCTAGGGCTGCCTTTGAAAAGACAGGAACTGATTTAAATAACAGAAATTTTTTGTCTCAGGTCTAGAGGCAAGAAGTCTGGGATCAGGGTTTTGGCAGGGTTTGGTTCTCTTGAGGGATGGGAGAGGAAGGCTGTCCCATGCCTCTCTCAGCTTCTGGTGGTTTGTGGCAATGGCTGGCTTCCTTTTCTTATCGATGCATCACTCCAGTCTCTGCCTTCATCTTCATATGGCATTCTCACTCCATGTGTTGAGTTCACATTAGTCCCTTTTTATTTTTCATTTGTATTATTTATTTATTTTTATTTATTTTTTTTACTTTATCTTTAGAGGGGAAGGGAAGGAGAGAGGGAGAGAAATATCAATGTATGGTTGCCTCTCGTGAGCCCCCTGCTGGGAACTGGCCTGCAACCCAGGCATGTGCCCTGACTGGGAATCAAACCACAATCTTCTGGTTCGCAGGCCCATGCTCAATCCACTGAGCTAAGCCAGCCAGGGCTATTTTATTTTTATTTTTTACTGTTGTCTAAGTACAATTGTCTCCATTTTCCTCCTCCTCTCCCTGCAATCCCAACCATCCCCACCTCCCACCCTCACCTCCCACCCTCAATCCTAGCCCCCTTTGGTTTAGTCCAAAGTCCTCCCTTTTTAAAAGTCACACTAGATTATGGCCCAACCTAATAACCTCATCTTAACTCGATCACCTCCAACAACCCTATTTCCAAGTAAAGTCACATTCTGAGGATTTCAACGTATGGATTTTAAGGAGATACAGTTCAATCCATAACACTATTTATTTATTTATTGAATGACTGACCACTCTCAAAAAGGTATGGTAATTGTTTTTACACTAAATATACTGTCCATGATGTAGAAAGAAATTCTGGGGGGAAAAAAAGATCAATATCCTAGTTTTGTCCTAACATCAAAGTTTAAGAGTCATTCAGTTATCTTCCTAAACAGATCATGAGAATCTCCAGGATTATGTGACTGGGAGATTAGAAGATCGATGTTTTACAATTTTGCATCTTGACACGGAAATTGGCAAATAAATACAATATTGTGCCATGTAACTACCACGAGGCCATGTTTGAATGGACCTTCCTTAATCTTTGCATCTTGAGAATTTTATCTTGAGGTAAAGAGAAGTTTTTAATAAACATGAAGAAGTCTCAGTGGGAATTCCCCCCGCAATCAGAAAGTGGAAGTTTAGCTCGTTTCACTTCAGCTCCTACCATGTACAGGCTCAGAGCATGGTACATGGCTCTGGAGAGATGGTACTATTTCAGATTAATTTTTTTGTGTGAATTTTGTTCTACATGGAATGACTTGGAGTCATCCAAAGAATAATTTACCCTACCACACTTGTGACCTTCTAAAATGTAAGGACAGACAGCTGTCCGTCTTTATCCAGAGGGGAGAAGCTTCAAGTTGTCTTCGAATCACAGGGAATATAAAGCCCATTAATGGAAAGAGGTTGTTTGTAAAAATCTGTAACCAAATTATTGACCACTAACACATAAACATGGGTAAGTTTTGAATGTGGCATTGGAGATGAGGGTAAGATTCAGAAGCCTAGAATCATCTGGGTTTTTAATGCGGTCTTTTTTTTTTTTAAGCAACCAGACCAAGATAAACTAATAGTGGGAGGGAGAAATGAGAGATTATGAAAGAGGAAACTGGGAAATAAACCATGGCAAAGAGAAATGAGAGGAGACGATGAAATGGAAAAACTGGAAGTTGGAAAAAATGAAAGGGGAAGCATAAGGTGAAATAAAAAGATATCAAAGGATTATAAAGGATTAAAATAATCATTGATGAATAGCAAACATAGTTTGATATAATTTCCTCTGTGGTTCCTCTAACAATATACCAGCCTTAGAGCTCAGCTGGGGTGTCTGGAATGCATTTCCTCACTCATGACCTTTCATAACCGTTAGATATAAATGATTTTCTTTCACTTATATTTCAGCTACATCTGAAGGTACAGACAATTTTGGTCAGGCATCATCAGTAGATGAGCTCACAGTATATACGTTATCATTTATATAGTTTTTTAAAAATCTATAAAATTTTTCTGTTTCTCTATTTCCATAGTGTCTTTTATAAAGACTCTGCAACCTTTTAAAAAATATATATTAAAGACCAACTTGCTAGATGGATATTTGAATGTGATTAAAATAAAACAGCTGTAACTCCACTACACTTAGAGTAGCCATTGTAATAAATGTTTCAGTACGTATACTGAGCTCTTCCAGGCTGATCCCATAAAATAATGAAGGAAACCATTGATGAATTAAATAGCTTGTTAGTCATGAGGGATCAGTGTACAGGGTCTCCTGGGATTCAATATAGGGAGAAGTGGCAATGAGATCAGAAGGAAAAGAATCAAACTAGTGGTTATTGAATATATATTAAGGCATCCTATAAATGCAAAATGGGTAATAGCTTCATTTCAGAGGCTCAGTAATTTAGTGCCTCTTACCTAAGGGATGCAGGTCAGAATTTAGTCTTGGAAGGGCCATGCAAATTGTTCAGAATGAACAGAAGTAGCCAAGTTGGCACACCTTTAAGGCCAGACAATGGAAACTTCACTGGGTCCCCCAGCCCTTCAGTCCTCATTGTGTTGACAGTTATTTATTTGACACAAAATAATGTTAATTCATATTTTTAACTCACTGGAGGATATGTTTATTGATTTTAAAGAGAGAGGAAGGGGGAGAGAGAAACATCGATATGAGAGGGAAGCGTTGATGGGTTGCCTTTTGTACATGCCCAGACCAGGGGTCAAACCCACAACCTTTTGGAGTATGGGACGATAGTCCAACCAACTGAGCCACCCAGGAAGGGCAATTTATGTTATTAAAGCAAGTTCCTTCCAAATCTTCCATTCATCTGGCTATATGCGGAGATGAGGAGGAGGTTTCCTGGCCACCTCTCTGGGCTTCCAGCTGTTAGCATTACTTCTTCCCCATTTCTGACTACTTCTTTATCCACTCACTGCCCCTCCTAGTAACTGAGGCAAATACTGAGGGGATGAGTCACCCTCAGGGGTTGTATTCCAGGTAGTCCCTGAGATGGCAAGGTGTAGAAATAACTCCTCCCAAGCCCTGTCCTGTCACCGGCAACCACCTGTCTTGTGATATCAGAGCAAGAGCCTGAACCCAGGCTGATTGTCATAGGAAGACATTGCTGCCCAGCGCAGCTCTTTGATTTGCATCTTGAGTCTACAGCCATACCGACCTGAACACACCTGATCTTCTCCGATTTGTATGTTGAAGCCCCAGCTCTAACATGTCTTGATAACACAATAAATCAAGATGTCATCTTTTTTTCTCAGTAACATAGTCCTTTTACCCAAGTTGTCATCTGACTTTCTTGAGAAAAAGTGCCATTTCATTCTGCATATGAGTTTATAGTCACACGGGTAAACACACACAAGCCATGAATTTCTGAAAACCAGACAGAGTCGAGTAAGCGTGCTAAGATAATAAATGCATGGTCAGCTTTGGCTGCCGTGCCCAAGTAGGTTGGAGCATCATCCATAAACCAAAAGGTCACAGGTTCAATTTCAAGTCAGGGCACATACTTAGGTTGCAGGTTCAGTCCCCAGTCAGGGCTCATGTGAGAGGCAATCTATCAATGTTTCTCTCTCACATTGATGTTTCCCTCCCTCCCTCCCTCCCTCCCTCCCTCCTTCCCTCCTTCCCTCCTTCCCTCCCTCTCTCTCTGTCTCCCTCCCTCCCTTCCCTTCTCTCTAAAGTCAGTGAGCATGTCCTCAGGTGAAAATAATAAATAAATAAATAGTCACATCTTATGTGAAAATCAGGATTTATGTATAGTAAGAATGGACCTATGGAATTCTGCTTTCCTATTCATTTATTAACTGATTTTTGGAGGGTAGGTAGAGAGGACTGAGGAGAACTTGTATTTGGATTGGAGGATTTATATTTCCTAGCCAGACACATGTTTGGCACTTCCCTTTGATCAATGTTGAATTTTGAAGGAATTTCAGATGTTGGGTCCTGTTGTACCTGCCAGAGGTTGGCAAAAAAATATGGCTCTTTCTAACAGAAACCACAAGGAACCTGGGAATCTTCATCTGTTCCAACTATAGGAAAGCTAACACCCTGGCCCTAAATTCTACCACAATTTTTTAGTAATAACCAATATCTTATTTTCTTTGATTCCCTAAATTGTTTTAGTAGGATTTTTTGAGGAAAAAAAACAGAAAAATTTCCTCTTATGGGTAAGGCATTTACTTGTCATATGATCCCTGCAAGGTAAGGGATCATCTTAATTATATATATATTTTTTAATTTTTAAATTATATTTTAATTCAAAATAACTGAGAGGAGACTCAAGAGGTTTAACATACCCACCCAGCTGGGATTTGAGCCATGTTTACCTGCCTTCAGAGCCCAATATTTACTAGCAATATTCATGTTCATGCAGTATTCACTCACCTCACAGCTGGCATGTGTGAGAACCCTGTGGTCTGCTGTAGGGGTGAAAGGAAGAGTAGGGTACCACCCTTAGCTGAGGGGCACTCACAGTCTGGTGGGAAATATGGAAACATTATTAAGTGATGATGCCAAGGCTGATAAATGCAACCACAGACAACGACCGAGTAGGGACATAATAGAAAGGAGGGAGCAGATCTAATGTGTCTGCACCTTTGGAGGGTGCCAGGAGGGCAAAGCTCCTGTCCCCAAGTCATCCCTCTGAGAAATCCCTCATGCTTTCATCACCAGATATGAACTTGACCCAGTCTGCTTTCCAGTGGCCATTAGAGTAGGCTTCAAGGAAGTTGCAGTTCCCCAGTGGACCAGCAAGGGAATTGTAGGTTACAATGTCCATGTGTCCGCTAATAATTTAATGAGCACCTGCCGCAGGTCCTATGCGGTGATGGATGTCATTAAAAATCGGTCAGAATTCTGAACTTGGGATATAGCAACAGCAATAACACCAACTGATAATTATTGAGTGTGATGTACCTTCCTGAGTAGTAGTCACATGTCATATCTTTTAATTGTCCAGTGAAACAACCTTGTAAGGGTACTAGGAGGTCTGAGGATCAAAGTAGTTGAATATATTCTTTTTAGTTTACCAAGATCACATATGTGATATGAGGCATCCTACATTAAAATCCAGAGCTGTTTGATTTTAGATTTCTGACTCTGTCCACTGTCTCCCCACATCTCCACTCATAACAACACAACTACGTGAGGTAAAATATGAATACTTTAACATTTAGGTTAAATTTTTTTAAGTGGTGAACAACTTTGGAGGGTCTTCAGTAGCCATAGTGCATCTTCCCTTGCTCCAACCACTATGGTGTCATGATAATCATTTGCTGATGTCATACTTTTCTTGTGGTAGCTCAGTTTACCCAGAGGGTCTTGAATGTCCTAATGTTTTCCCAACTTCCTCTGTGTTCCCTGTGGAAGGAAGAAAGCCAGAGATGTCTTCAGGGTGCTAAAGCCAGCCTGTTTTTATTGAGAATGTGCCTCAAGGGTATTTTAGACAAAATAAGCCAATGATAGTGGATTTTTTTTTCATGAGCAGAATCTAGGTTAAGAAGCTTTGCAGGCTAGTCTGTATAGATATTAACTTTTCCATTAAGTAGGGCAGACCGAATTACTATTTCAAAATTTGGTGATGGGTAAAGAAGCAACACAAAGGTAACACCATCCTACATTTGTACTGGTGATATTCTTAATTACTAAAATAATGGGCATCCCAAATGGGAAAAAAGATTTTTTTCTATATCTGTGTGTGTTGGTTTGTTTTGTTCACCTAAGTATGCTGGCTGCAGATGAAATCCTAAGGAAGGTGTAATCAAAACTGAATTCTAAAAAGAAAAAAACACTGAATTCTAAGCTAGGTCTGGTGACCATAGTGAACTTGCCCAGAAGATTGGTTTACAACAGAAAACAAAAACTGTGTCAAGTCTATGAAATTTCACCTTCTGAACAAGGGACAGAGAAAACAACCATTACACTGGGGCACAAAATACTATTCCATTGTCTTAGGAATCACCAAGTGGCAGCATGTTCTGTTAACATATTTTAGTCACAAGAAAGTTGCAGCTGAAAGTTCAAAAACTGTGTTGAAGCACAGATCACGGGGATGCGGCAGGCATCTGTCCCATTCAGGGAACAGGCCTTGGAACAGATGTCTCGAATTTCTTCAAATCCAGAACATGCTGTCCAATATTTTTAGTGGTAAACATACTTTTTTTCTTTTTTTGTCACTGTTCACAAAAGTATTATATTTAATGCATAAAATATGTAAATTCTTAAAGCATCATTTTGCTCTTTAGTGAGTTTAGATATTACAAAACGGTTTAATTATAAAAACAGACAGACCTAGTCCTGGGACCTGTGCAGCTAGAAATAAATGTGCAATCAAAACTGCAATTACCTGCAGAATTTAGTGTAAACAGATCAGCAATCACATAACAAACACAGGCTAGTTTGCATTCTGATATGAATACAGTTAGATCCAAAGCAATTTTCCTTTATTTATCTTAGCTGCTCAGCATAAATAAAGCAAGGGCATTGAAGCAATTAGCATAATTAGAGTATCGTGGTCAGGCCCTGTGTGATTTCAAGAGACGTTTCACTTTAGAATTCTTTTTCCCATACAAGAGTTTCCCCGAGCCACTAAAATATCGCTTTGGGCATTTTTGTATTTCAAATTTGCAAGTTGTCAGTTTGAAAAACCCTTGACACATGGATGTGAAAGCATCTCACAGACAGCCACAGAAGGTATACCCTCAGCTTTTCATTACTAAGAAGCTGGGGAATTTCCTTTTTCAGCTCTTTCTCCTGCTTGACGTTTAACCCTAGAAATGTCAGTCTTAATTATTTCCATTGCCTTCAAATTGGGTCCAAGGGTTAAAGACAACTTGTTCCAAAGGAAGAAAAGAAAAGGGAGTATGGGAAAAGAAGAGGTTATAGCATGGTGCTAACCGAGCTGTTGCTAAAAGAGCAAAGACTCTGGCAACCAGCTAGCTACTGGGGATCTGATGTTCAGCAGCTCCACATAATAAGGTGCCGATCAGAATAGGGTGAGGGCTGCGTGTGATTTCCTCACGGGATGCTCCAAATGCATGGGAAATGGTTTTCGCCTGGTAAAGTGGTGTCTCTAACTAGTAGATGATGATAAAAATTGGTTCCATGAAAATGTAAGCAGCAGAAGAGAGTTCTTTTTGTTTTTTCTTTTTATTTTATGTTATCCATTCATGAATGTGAAGGTGTTTGAAAAAGATGGCCTGTTAGCTGGAAGGAAGAAGGGGCTGGCCTCGGGCTATTCTGTGTACAGTAGAATTCATTTAGTCCAGTTGAGGAAAGTTTGAGTCTTAAAATAGGCGTACTTTTATTCTTTTTTAATTAAAAAATTAACATACAATAAAATAAAATCTTTTTGCATGCATTTCTATGAATTCTAATGTGTGTTTAAATTTGTGTAACCACCACAAGAGTGTGGATACAGAAAAGTGCCATTCCCCCAAAAGATTCCCTCGTGGTGTATCCCTTTGTATCACCCTCCTCGTACTCCAAACCCAGGTAACCACTGATTTGTTCTCCTGCACCCTTTTTTTTGTCTTTATGCAAATGTCATATAAATGGAATCATACAGTCTGTAACATTTTGAGGTTGGCTTTCACTCAGCATAATGTGCTTGGTATTCATATCAGTATTTTTATTTATTTGTACTACTGAGGAGCATTCCATTGTATAGTTGTTACCACAGTTTATTCACACATTCACCCTTGAAGGACACTGTGGTTGATTCCATTTTTTGTCAGTGATGAGTCGAGTCACTATAAACATTTGTGCACACGTTTTTGTATAAATATAGATTTTCATTTCCTAGGGTAAATACCTAGGAGTAGAATTTCAAAATAATATAGTAAATGTATTTAACTCTTTAAGAAACTGCCAAACTGTTTGAATTGTACCATTTTGCATTCCCATCAATAGTATTGCTCTGCATCTTTGTCAACACTTGGGATTGTCTGTATTTTCTTAGGCAGCTCTAGTAGGTGTGCAGCGGCATCTGATCATGATTTTACTGTGCATTTTGCTAATGGCTAATGATCTTTCACTGTGTTTATTTGCCATGTGTTTATCCTGTTGAATGATATATTGACTGCTCAGGTCTCTTCCCTGTGTTAATTGGGCTGTTTGTTACGTTCTCAGTCTTAATTTATCTTTGCAAATGTTAGAAAATATCAGCTATGTTTCCAGTTCTCAATGATCATTATTCTCAATGATCTCAATTCTCAGTGCAGGCCCATTCAGAGAATCAGCTATAGCCAATACAAATCATGAGTAACATTCAGCTCAGTCAGACCATAATCACAGGTTCAAAGGACTAACAGAAGAGAAAAGTCACTGTAGGATAAGTGTAGATAAATCACCTCCATCACTGAATTTCCCATCATTTGATCTTTTTAAAAGTTCAGTTCTTTTTTAAAAGAAAACCTCTGGATCAGTCTCGATTCTTTCTTTCTTTGGTTGCTCTCTAGCCTCTGTCTCAGCTGTAGCCAACATTTACTGTTAATTACAGGTTGAACATTCTTTTCCTTCTGGGAAAATGTACAACCTCTGTTGGATACTCTCAGAGCTGCTATGATGGTTGAGGGAGCATCGGTGAATAAGAGATGGAACATATTCTTGGGATTAGACAGATTGAGCTGGGTGATTTATGTATGTTGCTTAATTTAATCCTGTAAAAATAGTCATTAGCTCTGTTCTATAAATTAAAAAAGCCCAAAGCAGAGAAAATAAATGACTTGCCCAAGCTCATAGGGTTCAAGTGGCTGAACCCAGAATTTGAGCCCAGCCTTCTCTGACTCAGGAGGCTATTTTTTTTTCTATGCAACTGTTTAGTAACCAGACACCGAAGATAAAAATAATTGCATCTGAGTGTCCAGTGCCTACAAGCAATAACCCTGGGAATAATATATAAAAAGTAGGTATTGTTCTATCCCTGTCTTTTGAAAAATTCTTTTGCTGCAGTGTAGCAAACTCTTTCTCTTTCAAAAAAACAGAGTAGTAAACTAAGAGCTACTTATCCAGCTTCAAGAAAAGAAGGAAGAGCCTTCCCCCAAGTTGGCTCCCCGATTTTGTTGGCCCCTGGTCCTGGGAAACCACACTTGCACATTAAAGTAAACTTTACAAATGATACCGGGTTATTTTTACAGTCTTATTGTACAGAGGATGTGTTTTCATGCAAAACCTGAGAAATGCACTAAATCAATAGCATTCCTTAATTCTTTAAGAATTAGAGAATTAAGTGTAGTAATCTTAACTGTGATCTTTAGAAAAACTAGAGGAGAGCATTTTTATTTTCTCATGATGGGGAAAGGCTTCCTAAGTAAAGGAATCCAGCAGTCATAAGACTAACAGAGGTAGGTGATTCCTTAACAAATTTTAATTATGCACAATGAAAGATGCCATAAATAAAGTTAAAAGACAAATTACAGGCTAATAAGTAATATAGATAGCTCATAAAACCGAAGATAAACATTCAAACTATATAAAGATCCAACAATTCATGAAAAAGACCAACATCCCATTAGAACACAATCAAAAGATATCACTGAGAATGTCACCAAATAAATATAAATGACCAGATGATACATGAAAATCCTGAAAATTTTTACCTCTCACATTGGCCAAGATTGAAAAGACAGATAATAGCCAACATTAGTGAGAATGTGGGGAACGTGACACTCTCATTTACAACTGAGGAGACTGCATAGTCCTAACAACTTCTTGTGAACAATTTGGCAAAAAAATAAAAGGCAGTTTGGCAGCATCAGTTAGAATTGATTAATTCCATTTTATTTTATTTTATTATTTAAAAATTATTTTATTGTTGTTCAAGTACAGTTGTTTGCATTTACCCCCCCCACTACCCCCTCACCACAGCCATCCCCACCTTCTTCTCATGATTCCATCCCCCTTGGTTTTGTCCATGTGTCCTTTATACTTGTTCCTAAAAACCCATCCCCACTTTCCCCCACGATCCCCTCCCACCTCCCCTCTGGTTACTGTCAGATCGCTCTTAATCTCAATGTCTCTAGTTATATTTTGCTTGTTTGTTTGTGTTGTTTACTAGGTTCCACTTAAAGGTGAGATCATATGGTATTTGTCTTCCCCCGCCTGGCTTATTTCACTTAGCATAATGCTCTCTAATTCCATCCATGCCATCACAAAGGGTAGGAGCTCCTGCTTTCTTTCTGCCGTGTAATATTCCATCATGGAAATATACCATAGTTTCCTGATCTATTCATTTACTGATGGGCACTTAGGTTGCTTCCAGTACTTGGCTGTTGTAAATTGTGCTGCTATGAACATTGGAGTGCATAGGTTCTTCTGGATTTGTGTTTCAGGGCTCTCCCAACAGTGGAATTGCTGGGTCAAAAGGCAGTTCCATTTTTAGTTTTCTGAAGAAATTCCATACTGTTTTCCACAGTGGCTGCACCAGTCTTCAATCCCACCAACAGTGTGCTAGGGTTCCCTTTTCTCTACATCCTCTCCAACACTTGTTTGTTGATTTGTTTATGATGGCCATTCTGACCAATGTGAAGTGGTATCTCACTGTGGTTTTAATTTGCATCTCTCTGATGGCTAGTGATGCCGAGCATCTTTTCATATGTCTCTGGGCCCTTTGTATGTTCTCCTTGGAGAAGTGTCTGTTTAGGTCTTTTGCCTATTTTTTAATTGAGTTGTTTTTCTTCCTGGAGTGGAGTCATGGGAGTTCTTTTTATTTATATATATAGTTTTATATATATGTTTGTGTGTGTGTGTGTGTGTGTGTATACACACACACACACACATATATNTTGCATCTCTCTGATGGCTAGTGATGCCGAGCATCTTTTCATATGTCTCTGGGCCCTTTGTATGTTCTCCTTGGAGAAGTGTCTGTTTAGGTCTTTTGCCTATTTTTTAATTGAGTTGTTTTTCTTCCTGGAGTGGAGTCATGGGAGTTCTTTTTATTTATATATATAGTTTTATATATATGTTTGTGTGTGTGTGTGTGTGTGTGTGTATACACACACACACATATATATTTACATATATATATTTGCATATATATATATATCAATTTTTCTCAAAATTGCTACAGCAATTTTGAGAAAGAAGAACAAAGTAGGAGGTATCACAATACCTGATATCAAGCTGTATTACAAAACAGTAATCAAAACAGTCTGGTACCGGCATAAGAACAGACACAAAGATCAATGGAGCAGAATAGAAAGCCCAGAAATAAACCCAAGTCTCTATGGTCAATTAATATTTGACAAAGGGGGAAGCAGCATAAAATAGAGTAAAAATAACCTCTTCAACAAATAATGTTGGGAGACCTGAACAGCTACATGCAAAAAAATGAAACTTGACCACCAACTTACACCATACACAAAAATAAATTCAAGATAGGCAAAAGACTTAAACATAAGTTGTGACACCATAAAAGAGGAAAACATAGGCAGGAAAATCTCAGATATTCCACACAGGAATATTTCATTGATATATCCCCTAGAGCAAGGGACATAAAGGAAAGAATAAACAAATGGGATCTCATCAAAATAAAAAGCGTCTGCATGGCCAAAAAAAAGAACATTAAAATCAAAAGAGAACCAACTGTATGGGAAAACATATTTGCCAATGATACCTTGGACAAGGGTTTGATCTCCAAAATATATAAAGAACTCACATGGCTCCACTCCAGGAAGAATAATTTTATTTTAAAAAATATTATAGTATAGGAAGCTTACAGAAACTCCAGTCCAATATGGCTTCAATTATGTCAAATTTTAAAACCACCTTCTGAGAGGAGAATGGTTTAGTGTGTACTGGTACACTCTCCTATTCAGAACAGTGATAATCCCATATGTGCTGATATGAAGGGAGATGCAAGATGTATTTTTGGATTCAAAAGCAAGTTAACAGAATTTTACATATGCATATGTGTGTATATATGTATATATGCATGTATATGTACATATAAATTTGAAATCCTGCCATCTCAGTAAGATTAAAGTTCAGTAAGAGTGTGAAAATATTGGTTTCCTTTCTTCTCATGAATAAATCTGGTTCAACCATCAATAGAAGTGTATGCATCAGTTTTAACCAATACTTAACCATGAATTAAAGAGACTATATCTTTGTTGTTAAATAAATTTTGCATAGTATTCTTTATATAATATGGTATGTTATTCTTTCAAACAGTAATACTCTTTATCTTAAAATGTTACCAAGCATTTTTTGTCATTTTATTCAGTCAGCTGGATACCATGACAAGAACATATGTTTATTTCCTTTTATTCAGTGTCATAATGTAATACAAAATCTATGGGGAGAATTTGTGGTCCACCTGTTAACTATTATTGGCCAGCATAACCAAATTGACAGGAACACTTGCAAATTTCTGCTGTGTGTGGTACCTCCTGTTTCTCAGAGAGGTACAACAGAAAAATGCACCCATAGCAGTAATTTTTCTATGTACAAACCGTGCCCTGCTGGGAGCACCAGCCAAAGTGACCCGTAGAGACCCAATGAACACTAACTCCAGGACAGGCCCAGTCTGTGTGCTGTCCTGGAGCCCATTCTGAAATGATAAACAGTCTATTTTTGTATATCTGGAGTCAGGCTTTTGTGGCCAAATCCCTTTAATAACACAATCACTAGGAGCTGGGTATTGTAGAAAACACATGAAAAAGTCAGGAGTGTGACTAGAATACAGTTTTGAGTGGACAAGTATTTCCAAGCCATGGCATACCTGGCACTTTTCAGTTAAGAAGTCCACAATGATACAATTATGAGAGTCTGCTGCCTAGTCTGTGTGTGTGTGTGTGTGTTTATATATATATTTGGGATCTTCTCCAAGTTCCTTCTTCTAAACCTCTATGTGGTGATTAAATCTTATCCTTTCTAGGAACCTAGCACATTTGTTTGTCTTTCTGAAAATAAACAAGTAAGTGAAAGACGACTGGGGTTTTCACCAGGAGCACATAGTGTGCACTTGTAGAGACTGTGGGTGACCCAGAGTGAGTCTGCAACTCACTCTAATGAGGGACTTTATGGGTGTGGTGGAATAGTGCTCCTTGCCACGTGTGCTGCCTGGAGGCAGAGGCCCCTTAGCTCATGGAGAGTCCTCTTTCTAGCAAAGGTGCTGTGGCTTCTTTAGACTCAGAAATCTTGCCATAAGATCAACACATTAGCATGGATTAGTAGCAATAGAACTTGCTCTTATTTACAGAGGATTTAAGTCAAAGATTTTAGAAAGAATTAAAAGTCAAAGCAAAACACTCTTCCTGTATGCTTTGTCTTTATGGATAGAGATGCCATTTAAGCCTTTCTGATATGAGAAACAAAGCCAAGTGTAATATTTACTTAAATTCTATAATGGGAAGTGTGTGTGTGTGTGTGTGTGTGTGTGTGTGTGTGTAGTCATGAAAAATAGCACTTACACGTTTACTCAAAGAAATCTGGATGGGGACCTCTCGGTGATTTTGAAATCTCTCTTTTCACTCTCATTCTCGTGCAGTGTCCTCAGAGATAGATAGACCTTTCTAGATAGGCTCAACATTATTTGACTGAAGACTAGTATGAATTTTACTATTATAAGGAGCAGTAAAAAGGACACTTGACCACTTCAGAAGAGGCACAGAGCAGATACAAATCTGGCAAACCTTTGGTTGAAAGACTTCTATAACAATCTATAGAGCAGAATGGCATGAAGTGTGTGTGTCTAGTTCATCACTATCTTAGGTACCTAGTGCCTAGGTCAGTTAAGCAATGTAATAGTGCTTAATAAGTATCTGTGAATGAATCAACTGATATGTCCATCAGAACATTAATAAATTATATTGTATCTCCCTATTTTTCCAATTACTCTTAACATTTAAGAGAGTACATTTTGCCATTATTGAAAGGTCCTGGGAACCCAGTTAAATGTTTGTGCTTATTATTAGTTATATTAAAAACATGCTGTCTTTCATTCACAAGAATCTGCTTATTTCGGGCACACAGTTCAGGGTCATTTTTGTCTCAGCGTTCATAGGTTTGCAGCGACCCACCCACACTCCCCTGCCTTGTCCCCCTGCGACTGAGAGGGTCTGTTCACAGGCCAATCATCAGGGTCAGGAATGCTCTCTTTGGCCACAAAACAGAGTGAAACTGTTCGCCTGGGCCCTCAGGTTCCTGACCTTAGCCTCATTATGCAAACTCATGCTCATAAGAGTGTGTAGTTGGACCAGAGATGAGCAGGACTGTGTTCCCCTTCAGCCCCCTGCTCCTGTCCCAATAGTGGAACCCTAAAATGCACATAGAGAGATTTGGTTTATAAATATGTAGAGTGGTTATAATGATATGTCTCTGTTGAGGCTATAGTAATATTAAATTCCAATTTCAATTTTTAAAAATTTCCAATGACAGGCTCAACATAACTACCATTATTATTTATTGAAAACCTTTATTGAAAATGTTATTAAAATATCTTTGTTTTATATATAAAATAGGGTAATAATCATAAACAGTAGAGGAATAAGAGTCATAATTTATGAGAGTGTGGACTGCTTGATTGTATTTCTCCCAGCGAAATGCAAAGATACAGAAATATTATCATGATTTGTGTTATAACACTGGAGTTACAACTAATACTGAGGAATGTTTCCTCGCCTTGATGCATGGCGTTTAGCTGTGTAGCCCCCATCAGCACTAAAGGGTGGTTCAAGGCTAAGCACCAAGGATAAACTGAGACTATAATGCAAGCTCTGGATGTCGTCTGTTTGGAAGCCAGTTCTCATTGTCACTTTATGTGCTGTTTTTTGCTTTGGGGGTTCCTGCTGTTATCCTTTTAAAATTCTACTTTCAGATATGGTTAAAGATAACATTTTGTAATAAGTAAAAGGTATAGAAAAAATACAGGTATTTTTTTTCCTATTTTTGCCAATAAAATGATATCGTAGATTAGAATTCTGACTGAAAGACAGAGCCAAAGGTTTGGCTAAGATGTTGGGTATGTGTTACTCACACAATGTCTGGAAAATTCAGTTACCCTTCTATTTGAAAAAGAAATTGGTGTTCGTTTTCCTGCCTGTCTATCCAATTACCAGTCTATTTTTTTCCTGAGCCATTTTCATACATCAGTGGTACAGCTATATTATGAAAAACAGCGAAAGCCCTAGAACTATTTCACATGGTAATAATGAGCATGAATTGGAAATTAATATATATGACAGGAATAGTGAGTAAATATGATGGTGCATATCTTCTTCCCCTACTACACAGACAGTGTTTCTGTGCCCCTGGAAGGAACATTTAGCCTTCTGTGGCTAAAATAAATGAAAGTTATTTCTCCTGCTTGCTTAAGATCAATAAATGAGTAGATTTTTGCCTACTTTAATACTTCTGTTCTTTGTTTAATCATTTGTGTGTTTAACTGTTGGCAGCTGCTGTAATTCAGGATACCAGCCGATTCACTTTTGAGGATAAAAATTAAACAAATCATTGTTTCACTTTGACATGATCAAACAGATAGAAGCTCCTAGGGTATATTGTTGTTAATAGTAAAATGGTAAGTAGAGGTTTCAACATGGGCATAAACTTTTAACTTGCCAATGAACAACATGGCTATTTCATAGATTAATGGGCATTCATTGGAATTGCAGTTTCCTTATATTGAAACCAAAGCCTCTTTGTATATTAAATCTATATGCCTATGAGATCACCAACTGGATTTTGAAGTTTTACGCCGGGAGGGCCATCATGGGTGGTGATGATGATGTAGTTGAGAGTAGGTAAGTATGAAGGAAGACCCAACCCTGATCACATCTTATGAGCATTATACTTCTCAGGGAGATGGAGTAATTCATTAATTCACTACCTCCTCAGGCAGTTGTTCCCAATCTCTGGGACTCTACTGTTAAGCCACTGGAGCCTAGACAGTAGGGAGCCACTTGACATAGGACATGAAGAGCTGTGATCTCATGAGTGACCCAAGACTCCCACGCCTAGGGGAACACCCACAGAACAGAGAAAATGAGGACTGTAACAGCTTAACCACTGATGCCTTGAGGGTCTGAGTTTGCAACTGGAGTCTTGAGCTGGCTGGTTAGCCTCAGCCAAATGATGAACACAGCTCTTAACTGTTAACTGGATTTTAAACTTTCTTGATCATTGACCTAACTTCAGGCTATGGTAGCATAGCCTGTGCAGAACAATTTTTCATTTGATACCTGGACATGAGTTTCTTTTGTGCTATTTCAGACAATTGATAAAGAAACTCTTATGTATTTATGTAGTATCATGGGTGATAACTCCTTGTTCTTATCCCATTGGGTTCTTTCTTAAGGATCCTAGATATTAAGCCCAAGGGGTGGGGGGGGGCTTGTCAGTCTCAAGATCTGGAAGGCCCAGATAGTTAAAGGCCAAACACACACAGTAACTCCAAAAAACCAATCATATAAAACCAAAAGGATCTCTAGCACACCACTTTGCTTGGAGGTGCGTGACTAGAGTCAGCTGCTTCTCCCTGCTCTAGACTGTTAGTGTAGGAGGGCCCAACCTGAAACAGGATGGAGCTCCAACATCTCTGCCTTTGACATTTTATAAATCTCTTTGGAGCAGAAGAGCAACTACTTCCTTCACCTTCATTTTGGCTCTTACAGGAGTCAGTCTTGGACAGTTGTCAACAGGAAGTTCCAAGTCATCTAGTGTTGAAATCTGCTTTCATGTGGACTTGTCAGCTGAACCTTGACATAGAACCTGTGAGGATTGTCTTTAGTTTTATTATTAGAAAGCACTGACAAGTATTTGGAAAACATGCAAGAACCTAGGAAAGTGGGATTCCATTTCTCCTAAATATTGCCTCTGATTACTTACTGAGAGGTTTGTACAAAATAAAACAGTTATTTTTCTTTTAGATGTTTCTCTGTGGAACATCAGTTGCAAAATCATTCCCTTGTAATGCAATCTAAAGATAATTTAGCTCTACTGCCCATAATTATGAGAAATTATATTTTTATTATAAAGCTCATTGGGCCTTACCCACACCAATATTTTCCCATTTATAAAGCTGCCATCAATTCACTACAAGATGATAGAATTTCTGTGACAAAGCATCTATGATTTTATCTTTCTTTTATTTGATCTTGAGTTGTTTACTGTTTTTCTTATGCAGGCAACCTCTCAGGCATCATCTAGCTGACTCTCACTCTTTCTGCATCCCACAGAGAGGGTGGGAGAGTAAGAGGGAGGGAGGAGGGAGAGGTGGGTGAGGGAGAGATTGCGTGGCCCCTGGCTTCCTCCTGCGTATTCCCAGCCCTGCTCTATGAGGTGGCTGACCCAGCTGGAAAGAGGTTCCAGCCCCGCCGCCCTGTGGGATCCACTTTTCACTGAAGGAAGATATTCTGGAGACATAGCTGGGGAAGTGGAGGGCAGGGATTGAGGGCAGGATTTTTTTTTTTTGATCACCGCAGAAATTGGAGCGATATGAACCTGAACTCTTGCAAGGGAGGTGATACGGTCTCCAAGAAAGCAATTAAGTAGACAGGAGTGTGGGAATTAGGGATCAAAACTGTGAGGAGAGAACAGGTTGAGTGGCCTTAGACAGTTATATTTAACCTCAGTGCCTCATTTTCCTTATGTCAAGGAAAGGCAGTGTTAGAATTAATTTTGCAAGGTGCTTCGAGATCCACCTTTGAGAGACTAGAGCATACTGTAGCAGGAAGTTTTGTGTTGCTGTTATTCTTGTTTCTAGAAAAATAAAACAAGCTTTCTAATTTGTTATCACTCCCCCAAACCCTCACGTCTCATAGTAAGAAAGAAGTGAAAGTAATCTGTTGGCTGTATCAGTCAAGTGTTCACATACACTGCATTCAGGCCTTGCCTCTACCTTCTCTCTGAGCAGAAACACTGTGATTCTGTTATCAACATTCTCCGTGGGCCTGAGTTTCCAATAGTTTTATTCTAACCTTACTGTTGCTTCTTAATATTACACAGTGTTGATAATGTCACTGTCTTGGGGTTCGTCTTTGGATGTTTGTTTTTGAGGAGGCTCTTCACGCCCTATCATAATACTTTCCACAGCAGTCAGTCCCCTAAACTTCACAGAATCCCCCAAATTTGATCCTTAGTACAGAAAAAGTCTCCTGTTTCCGAGACTGGTCTTTGCTGCAGCCCCTCTCTGTCCTCATCTCTTTCCAATTTCTTTCCCACTTTTGGGCAGAACAGAAAGTTCCAAGTTTGGTCTATTTGCTTATATATACACCCAACTCAGCTGTGTTCCCCTCCTTTGTGTCAACAGGAAAATTCCCTTGTTCTGTGTTTGGCTTGAATAATTACCAAACTGTTTGCAATTAGAATGTGAGGATGTGACCTCACAACACTTTTTTTCATTTCCTTTCTCTGTATTTAATACATTTCAGAAACTGAAAATACCAACTCTGTGTCCACCTTTTTTTGATGCTTATCAGTAATAGAAACATTGCAGAACAATCAGCCCAATACCTATGCTTTGGTCATTTATTGCCTTCTCTGAAGATAAATTGACTGTACTCAACTCTCTTCAGCATTTTTCTTCACCTGGATATTATTGCCTTGTGCGGCCACCCCAAGGTGACTGTTATCACTTAATTAAATCCTTGCACGCTGGGAAGAAAAAACAACATTGTTCCTTCATCACCCCGAGGAGCCTATTTTTAAGCCACTAAGCCTTTTCCCTGTTTTATTAACTTATTCCTGGCTACAACAAGACATACTTTTGTTGATGAGCAAAAGGTTGTATTAGCTTTTTATTTTCTGGGTAAACTTATCTATTCTCTGGGAAGAGGGGGAAAAATTGAATGGACATTACAAAAGAAAGAGGAAAAATGGAGTCTCTTCAACCTCCCTGGTTCTAGTAAAGGTCTCTGTAAACACCAAGCTGGAAACTAGAAACAGGGGGATTCGGGAAAGGGAATGAGAAAATAAAATGTAAACATAAAATAGGAACAAGACTAAAAGTAAAATGACATGTGTGTCTGGGGGGGGAAGCGTGCAAGGAAGAGGCCAGCTCTTGCAAGATATGACAACCAGAATAGAAGGACAGAAGTAACTGTGTTTTTCCTTTTTCTCTTTTTTTTTTTGAAGCGGGGTGATCTCTTGGCACTTCTTTTTGTTCCTGCCTAGAGTAGCATCTGTTTATTAACCTCTTGTTTAATGTGTTTCTTATTTTCCTAGTCAGGTTTCCATCTTTGCTGTGTGGCATTAGGCTTCCATGACCAACCAGTTCTATAGCTGGGAAGCTGCATTTCAAGGTATCAAAAAATACTGTTGGAGGAGATTTAGATGTGTGTGTAGGTGTGTGAGTGTGCGCAAGCATGTACATGTGTAGGGATGAGTGTGCATGTGTGGGTGCCCACATTAGCAATAGGTTGCACACTTTGCAACCAGCATTTCTAAGTGCAGCCCTTGATATCAGAAAGTTAACTTCTGCAAAGGGAGTTATTTGTTCATGCATAGTAAATTACATACCTTCTAGTTTGTTTCTAGTCCATTAAATCATGGGCCAGAAAATGGGTTTGTCACTTCTGAAATTTGGACCCAAGCAAGCATATGTGTTTATTGATGATGCTAACTCATTTTACCACATGCTGTGTTCACCAACAGAGGAAATGCTGCTTAAAGCTGTAATATTGGCAAGAGCAGTTGATGCTGTGACAGGTTGGGGTTGGATGGAGACCTGGTTCTTAAATAGTTGGATAATGAAGATATCCAAACCACCGTTGATCATTGCCCACAGGTTACACACTTCTCAGCTTCACACGCAGAGCTCAATTGTGAACATGTAGGACAGAGACCATCCCTCCCTCTGATATGAGGAAAGCACAGATACCTCCAGGATGGTACGAGAATGAGCCCACAATACCTGCGAACATTCCTTTAAGGGCCCTCTCTACAAACACATGGACTTTTTTTGCTTGGTGCCTACGCTGCTCCGATGCCCACTTGTGGTGACTGAGAATCTTCCGGAGCTGCTTCTTGGATTTGGGTCAGATCTGCCGTCTTTTCCATCTTGCCAGTCAAATGAATGCCTGGGGAGATGTGTATATCTGCCCACTCACTGGAGTGAATTGGCTTGGCTTTTTCCTCTGCAGATTAATTTCTTTTCCTTTATAATAGCACTGTAAATATCTGGCTGAGGTGGGTTAGAGCCCCTCACAGACAGCGCCCTTTGTAGCAGCCACTCATTTGACTTTCACCTTGAACTGCGCTTGTCTGAAGAGTGTGCTTGGTGTCGTGATGAGGTTAATACGAAGGCATATACATATTTGGCTTCAGATTCCAGCTTGCAACAAGCTCTTCACTGTTTTCTCTTAACAACCTTAGGATACACTATAGAATCACAACATGAGGTGTCACTTAGTGTTTCTGTGTGTGTGTCTTGTGCACACACACGTGTGTCTGTCTCTCTGTCTTTCCCTCTGAGTCCAGGCAGGGTCATTCTTAAGCCATGCTTCTCAGCAGGTGTCAGGCCTTCCAGAATACCAAATAGGGAGACAACCCACTTTTCCTCAGTCACCCATTTTTGTTCTTAGTACCCTTCACTGTCGTCAACCCTTCCTCTCCCACCGAGGTTCTGCACGTTGCATTTGCCCATTTGCCCTTCATGGGACAGAAAGACAGGTTGCCAGCCTTTGTAAGGAAACTTGCATGTGCTCTCATCACCCCCAGGGCTCCTTGAGGCTGAATAATCCAGTCCATTTAACTATTCCTTAAAAGTCTTATGTTTCAATTATCTAATCATTTTCTTTGGCTCCCTTTGAACCCTCTATAAATTCTTTCAGTAAAGCAGCAAACTCCATAACTGAATTTATTACAGATCTAAATGGTACTGAATATAAAGGAAAATTAATTTGGAATTCTAAAATTTAATGTCAGTGTTGCCCATTTATAGGCATTTAACTTAAAAATATTGAATTGATCAGTTGACACATGGGGGAAAAAAGCACTGGGTGATATCAACACACACACACACACATACACACACATACACATGGAGAGAGGGAGGTGCTGGCCTTGTGCAGAGCCAGGGAGCAGAGACACTCCCCAAGGTGCCCTGACCTCTGCGTGCGGAGCACAAGCAGCCTCGAAGGCTCTCACATTCCTCTGGGTACAGGAGCTATTTGAAAGTAAACAGAAAGGGACTTGGGGAAAATGGTCAAGTGGATGAAAGATTTCAGGGCCCAATATTTCCCCCTCTCTGTCCTCATTCCCCTGGATATGCCCACCTGTCCCCACACTAATGAACGAGCAGGCAGTTCTGTGGATGTGTGGGAAGGAGTTGCTGAGACAGCATGTTGCTGATGAAGCTAGAACCTCAGACAGTGTTGGCTTCCTCCTTCCTTTATCTCTTCCTGCTCACTACCCCAGTTCTTCCTGGACAAGCACTGAATTTGAAGAATCTCAGAGATAGTGTTCTCTCCAACCCACGCCCACTTTCATCTGCTTCCCATTACTCCTGAAGTGGGAAAAATACAGAATTAGTATAAAACTATTTCAATACTAATATACTTAATAGAAACTTACTAATAAAGTACGTTACTGTTACTGTCTTCACTGCTTCAATACCTGGAACTTTGTTCGTTCTCCCTTCTTAAGCTCTTTTATTTTGTTTTATTTATTTATCTTTAGAGGGGAAGGGAAGGAGAGAAGGAGAGAAGGAGAGAAATATCAATGTATGGTTGCCTCTCATGAGTCCCCTGCTGGGAACTGGCCTGCAACCCAGGCATGTGCCCTGACTGGGAACCGAACCGTGATCGTGTGATTCGCAGGCCCGCGTTCAATCCACTGAGCTGTACCAGCCAGGGCCCTTCTTAAACTCTTAAAGATTTCTATATCAGTCAATTACACTTTAGTCTGAATGAGTATTCAAATGCACCTGATTTTTCTGGGACTGTTAGATATCTAATTCCAATATCTTTGGGGTATACAAGAATTGCTTCTCTGTAGGCTTGCCACAGTATTTTCTACTGCATGTATATTATTTGGATGAAAAAGGAAGAGTCACTGAGGAATCTGCACATGCAAAATGGGATTTATCCAGTGGATTATGATCTAACAAGGTGTGGTTTAAACTCTACCTAGCAGACTGTCAAGCCCTGCCACAATCCCTCAGTTGGCAGATGTCACAATCAGAAGAGACAACAAAAATCTCCTTGCCCTACCTCTCTCTGGACATCATCCTGAGCATAGCCTCCCTGCCTTCCTCCCCAGGGAATTCAGCTCTGCAGGGGAGGAAGTGGTAGCAATTTGATATAAAAAAAAAGTTCATCTCCACTGAGTGAGTGTATAATATAGCAGGCTGCATTTGAGTTTTTGTTCTACCACTTACTAGTGGGATCTTAATTTCCTTATCTCAAACTGGGGTTTGACAGCATATGCATTAGAGTTAGGAAGTAAGGATTGAACTGGGTTATTCAGTTAAAGTCCTTCTCCTGGGGTCCAAAACAAAGATTGAATTAATGAATGCTATCTGTCACAAATAGGCATGATATATAATATTATACACACATATCCTGGAATAGTTTTTATTTTTAAATGTCTATAATTATAAAACTGAAATCATGTGTATCTTGTTTTTATGGGTTTTTTTCTTTCTCATCTTCTTAATATCACTGTCGTGCCCAAATGCCCCTTCCTATATTTCCTTAAGGTGTCTCTTTCTGATAACTTTCACAGTTTCTCAAGGTACATGAATAATCTTTTTGGCCTTTACAAATAGTCTGTCCCTGAGTTGTGGGGTTCTTTTTTTGAGTTTTAAAGAGGAATGTTTATGAGCAGGATAAAAATCTTATTTCAACAATGACTATTGAGTTATTTTCTTGTTTTTTCTGCTAAGTTCATATCTAACTTATTTAGTTTTTCTGTCTTTAGTAGATTATCCCACCTTCTCAAAAGTGTGGGGTTTTTTTCTCCTTATGATCAGGTAAAGCACACCCTTATTAGCAAATATTCTTTCCAAATCAGCGTCTCAAGTCAAATAACAACCAATGTAGTGCCACTTATTAAGTAACTACTGTGTGATAGCATTTTTACGTGCATTAACTCTAACCATCTCAACAACCCCATTGAGTAGAATACATAATGTATACATATAATTCTTTATGTTTTCATATGAGAAAATAGTGAAGTTGCAAATTCAGAACTCTAGCTCGGGTTTGAGTCCAAAGCTCGTAGGGTATTTTTTACAACACCATGCTGCCTCTTAAATACTTTGAAGTGTCCTCATTTCCAAGCTGGACGTGGAACATGTCTAGCTGAGGCCACATAGGCTCTTTAGTTTCACTAGAAGAACTGAGGAAATGAGGCCGTAATTATCCTACCTTCTCTACCACAGACTGAAATCTTAGAGTCCCTCTGAATGTGACCAGGGACTCTCTGACAGTCTTGCCTCCTGTGTTGAGGACAACTAGAGGGTGGAACTGAAAGAGCCCCTCCCTAGGGCCTGGTCTTTGAACCATGAGCTATGGCCGCGGGCAGGACAGCCCCCTCGCTGAGTGTTTCTCAGGAACAGAAGCAAGTCCCAGCCTGGTGGAAGCTATAGAATGTGCTCCTTGGCAGTAATTAATCTCAAGGTGCCCTGG
Organism: Sturnira hondurensis; assembly: GCF_014824575.4. Classification (NCBI taxonomy): domain Eukaryota; kingdom Metazoa; phylum Chordata; class Mammalia; order Chiroptera; family Phyllostomidae; genus Sturnira; species Sturnira hondurensis. Next base: position 972,390 of record NW_028079286.1, on the reverse strand, counting down.
CCCCAGAAGTAGTCCACCTCAAGGTAAATGAATAATCTTTTTGAAGATTATTAAGAAGATTGAAATGAATAATATGCCTGATGCATGTGTTCTTCCTTCCTCAACCCTCCTCTTTTGGGGGTTCCTATAAAGTTCTCTGAAGTCTTCTTTCCCATATCCCTTAACAAAGCCAGGAATCTGTTCCTGTAGCTCAGACATCCCTGCTCCCTTTATGTGCTGAGACTCGGATGATGCCAGGTTCCTTTTCTTCCTGGCAATACCTCAGGGGGAGTTGGGAAAGAGCAGTTCTCTCTCCACCACCTCAGCTGCTATGCTGCAGTTATGGGGTCAGCTGTGCAAAAAGTGGTGGGAAGGGCCCTGGCCTTCCAACCCGTGTCCTCCAACACTCAGGTACTCCTGCTGGCTGTCTCTCCATACCTGAGTGTTTAAGCCTATACCTGTTGTGTAATTCATTCTAACTTCCTAGCATGTCACAAGCAGCGTTCGTAATGTGTTTGCTCTGAAGAGTTGCTGGGTAAGAGCTATGCCCACCATTCTCTGTGTGGGTCCCTGTAAGCTGAAAGATTTCAGGCCAAAAAAGCAAGTGTAAATGATTTGCCACGAAACCCATGGATTTTACTCCATGTAGTAGGCCTCTTGGGACATGGATTCTTATTCTGTTTAAAACAAAGATTTTATGTCATGCCATGTTATTGAAGATTCTAATTGTGATAGTAGAGTTCCGGGTATTAAGGGAGCCCAATAAAAGGAAGAACTACTTTTTCCAAATTGGTGAAGGAATGAATGTCTTTTGTTTATTCTGCAGCAGTGTGTTACTTATATCTTACTGAGATTTTGGAAAAGAGCTGGGTTCACTGCATTGTAGAACATCAGTGATGGTGTTGGTCCTACACCATGACATTGCCTTGGTCTCATTAGATCAAATGGAATTAAAGATGTTGGTAAACTGTGAGACTTGTGCAAACATATACTACATCAGATCTGCATAGTAGGCCTCATCTGTCTGCCATTGGGCCGTGTCTATGTGCTCTCTAGGAAATGGAAAAGTATTATTGGCTATACGCTTTCCTGAAAGGTGCCTGTCATGGCAGAAAAGAATGAAGAAAGGGCTAAAACTCTGGGGCAGAGGAGCGGCAAATGTCTTAAACAAGTGCCATGACTTACAATGAGAATAGAAGGAACATAAAGAAAATGATAAAGGCTTAAGGTTGTGTTTGTAAAACCCTTAATATATTTTTTATTTGCTTTGGGATAAAAGTCTTCCATTAAGGCTCAGAGGCCAATTTGAGTCTTTAGGGGCTCAATCCTTAAGGGGAACTTTCTCTCTAGCCTGTGAAGCATTTAAGTAGAAATTAAAGTAGGTCATCCTATTACTAAGGAGAAGACCCCAAGCAAGATAATAAAACAAATCTTGCTTGTTGGAAAAGGTCAAGGCTAGAATGAACAAATCTCATTGGAGACAAAGAGAATCTATCCTCAATATTCAACCACACAGAATTCACACCAGCCTGCACAGATCTGAAGCCCTTCTCGGTCCTCAGATTTTGTCAGTAACCATTGCACATCTGTGAGTCAGCTGTATAAACATACTCTGTAGTTGTCTTATAGCCCAGGGTAGTTTTCACATACAAACATATTTGGGACAGGACTGCTGGAAACATTGGCTGGGAAGGGCAGTGCACGCGTACCACACCATCTCCACAACCGTCAGCCGCTCTTTCACTACATGGGTGAGTGCAGAATGGAAACCAAAAGGCAAAAGCAAAAGAGAAAAAGGGAAAGGAAAAAGACAATGAATAAAACAGGGCTGGAATGAGAACTTAGAAGTGGATGATCGAAGCTGTTGATGCCAAAGGTGTGCACTGGCTTGAAGGTGATCTAAGGTGACATTATACTTCCTCACTTGTTTTAGGCTACTGTCATTCACAGGGAAGTTGGTGTTTACTTAGCCTCTAAGTTGTGACTAAGGAAAAGTTATAATGAGGGTTCATCTTTCTTAAATTATTAAGTACTTCTTCATTAAAAAGATTAATTCTGCAAGTTCACATCACAGTGTGTGTGGTGTGATACAGATGGAAAATGTCTTCACTGTGACGTTGGTCACCTCATAGCCATGAGATTCTAGACACCTGTGAAAAATACCATGCTAGTAACATAAATAAGTCCTAGTTCACATGATTAGCCCTTAAAAGAAGCCAGGCACAGGGCCAAGTGCAAAATCAGACTTGGAACTTAATCACTGTGCTTGTCCTTACATACCACTCTTGCTGGCCATGTGGATGCCTTTGACATAGAAGGTGGAGAAAGACTAGGTGGGAGGTGACAGTGTGGCATTATGAGCTATGTGGCTGAGGCCACTGCACATCCTGTAGACTAAATAGAATTTGAACAAGTCAGTGGTCATTGAAAGGGCGACTGTTATTTATCAAATACATCGAATGGTGGAATATTTTCCATTTTCAAGTTATTTTTGTTCTAATACATCTTCAACTATTTAAGCCACAGAGCAGGTAAGTGGGTCGTTGTGCACATTAGAGTTGGCCCGAGACCACTGGTTCCAGGTTCCCAGTGAGTGATTTATCAGTGTGGCCAACTGCAAATTTTTTCTAGAATTACTGTGAATTGGCACATCAGTGCACCTGAATTGATCATGCACAAATAGATTATTGGTACAAGGAACTCCTTGTAGGATGTGTAATGGTAGCCTGTTACACAGCTTCAGTAAACCACACGACCCTAAGTTACTGAAGATATTTTTATCTGGTGATCCCTCAGGTGTGGTAGGTGATCCAGCCTGTAAAGCCCAAGTAGGTATGTGGCATTCTGAGGCAACCTGTGCTGAATAACCTAAGACAAAAATGCAAAGTTTGACCTGCCTTGCAGGCTGACACCACAGTCTTCTTAACAAAAAGCAGACTGTCAAGATCTGCCGTTCTTTGGCAGGTATCTGGGTGTCAGTTCCCAGCCTCTGACTTCACTAAAGCATCCAGGGAAGGGAACGATCTGCCTGACAATAGCGTGGTACTCCAGGGCCAGAGGGAAAGGATAGATTATGTCTGGGAAAAACTTTTGATAGCTCCTTCTACCCTGGGAACTTTCCATGTGGCATTGTTAGCTCCACGAAGGGATCTCTCCCTGTTTGGTAAGTATAAAAGCTTATGTGAACTTCTTTAGAAAACGTGTACCTACAACCAAGAATCCAGGTATCTCAACATTTATACAACAGATCTGTTCCTAAAAAATTGACCATTTCATAACAGTTGTGTGTTCAATCTAATTTGTCCTTTGATGTCCATGATGCATTATTCTAGTGAAAAATTTGACCTCAAGGCAAAACAACTACATCATTAGAATTCTTTAAACACATTTGAGGAAATTTAAAATTTTTTAAATTTGAGGAAAAAGTAACTAATGAGTATTTGATTTAGTCAAATAGCTAAAACAGAAAATAGGTGAGTGTATCATTGTTGCTGCCTCACGTGGTGGGTCAGCATGGAGATGGTGAGTTCAGCAGTTTCCGCAGTTTCGATACATTCTCTGCCTTTGTTAAATAACCTCATCTGATTTTACATTCAAGGTAGGCACTTTAAACTTTATCTTTGCATTTCTGTCATACTTCTCCATAGATGATTTTAATTCCATGATTCCTATTAAATCTCACTAAGAGTTTGGTTCAAGCATCTTTTGATCCAGGAAATTCGAATAAAATAGCCAGGTGCTCTTCAGTAATGGCAGTGAATTCTCTTCCAGTCAGGGTAGTCACTGAAGTACATTGGAAGGAGGACGGAAACTCCAATCTCATTTTTCATATTAAAAAAAATTCACTTTACTAAGTCAATAAAAAATACCAGAATTCAATTTTCTTCTTTACTAATGTCTTTATCCCACAAAATTACCCACACCTCATACCCAGCCCAGTCTTTTCATTCTGTTCCCGAGTTGGACCACAGCAGAAGCCAGGATATACAGCCAAGTGCAACCGCTTTTATTGCATAAATTTAAACTATCATTTAATGTACACCTAGCAAATTTGATCCAAGCAAATTTCGTGTGCTGACGCGCTCTACTTCGAAGGATACCGTCCGGAGATTATGTGAAGGAGATTTCTTATGACATGAGCTATTGTGCAAGTATGTTATCGAACAATAAAAATCCATGTCTCTTTGGCTTCATGTGTGTCAAACAGGCTTCTGAGGACGAAAGCAGAAGCATTTCCTCAGAGTTCTTAATACAATGAGAGCTTGATGAATAAGCAATGCTTGCTGGTCCTTCTTACCAACACTCAGTGGCCAACTGTGGAATGAAAGTAAAAAGCCAGCAAAGCATCTCAGAGCCATAGCAAGTGGCAAACCAAGTTGTTCATGATCCCAAGATCATTCAGGACCAGTTTCCCAATTCCATCAGAATAACTGGTTGTTACGTAAGTGTGTGGCTGTGCTCTGTATGGAGCTAAGGCAGTGAATCAATGTAGTCTCTAAGTATTTAAAATACACAGAAAACCAATATAAAAATTTCAATATTGTAAAGGTAGGCCCAGAAGAGGCGCAATTACTTGAAAAAATTTAAAACAATCCTCAGCATTTTCGATATCTGGAAGTAAGTCCCACTCTCTATTATCAGTCTATCATATTTATAGCTTTAAGTAAAAAGAAATTATTAATTATCTAAGTGATGTATGAGATACAGAGCAAAGAATCTATTTACAATGATATTTTGAAATTATCATTGAAGGTGTTCATGGCCCAACAAGCATTTTCCCCAACCAGAATTTCTGAACTACCAAAATATTATGGTCAGCTTGAGCTACCATTAACAAAACACCATTTACTGGGAGGCTTAAACAACAGAAATGTATTTGTTCATAATTCTGGAGCCTGGAAGTCCAAGATCCAGGTGTTGGCCCGGAAAGATTCTGGTGGGGCTCTGTTCCTGGCTTGCTGACAGATGCCTTCTTGCTATGTGCTCTCGTGGCCTTTCTGGGAGCATGCTCTCTCTTTCTCTCCTTATAAGGCCACCACACCTATCAGATTAGGACTCCACCCATCTGACCTCACTTAACCTTAATTACTTTCCAAAAGCCTCGTCCCCAAATACAGTCACATTAGAGGTTAGGGCTTCAGCACATGCATTTTGGGGGAACATAATTCAGGCCATGGCCACTGTATTTGTGACAGTCCTTTCAGTATAAATGTTTTCAATACCTTTTCCCTAGACATACCAATAATTGTCTCCTGAAATAAAACTCATATGAATGTATCAGATTAATATCTGAGGTCTCTAAATGGCCTTTTAATATGCTAAATTCATTACAAGATCCTTTAATCATCATTACTACCCCTGACATGAATTCCTTACCTAAAGGTATACATGTACAAAGCTTTTATTATTTTCTCTTAAAGAGGCTATTTTTAAAGCTACCACCTGCCCAGTAAACAGTCAAGTTCAAGTCATAATCAGCCATAGCAGAAACGGGAATATGGTTCTACCTGGCACCCTCAAGGATGTACTGTCAAATAAACATGACTGTAAATGTCTGTGAAGCCAATCTTATTTTCACATTGACTTCTATATAAAATAGTGTCTATAATACCAGAAAGGGAAAGACAAAATCCTAGTCTAAATGGAGAGCATTGGGACAGGAAGTGAGCTCGGTGTGCTGGCCAGCCGTGGGCTGTGAGACAGCGTGTTCCAGTACACATACAGCTGTGAGGGTGTGAGCACCCAGAGCGTGCTCACTGCCTGTTGGGAGGTGGGGTTCTCCTAGCAACTTTGTCACGACTGTGGGCCTTCTTGGCTTCCAGGCTTTGGCACCTTCCTCCAAGACATGAGAATTTCTTTGAGGTCTAGCTATCTCTTGACTGTACATTTTTACCAATTCCAAAAAAGCAAATGTGACGTGACGGATGTGATAGTTAACAGGATGGGGGAATTCTTTCACAACATATACATACACATATACACATATATACATACACATATACATATACACATACATATATGCACACAGAGATATATATACACACGTACAGATATATACACACATACATATATATACACATGCACATATATACACATGCACATACACATGTACATGCAGCACACCATCACAATGTACACTTTAAATGTCTTTGTCAATTATGCATCAATGAAACTTAACAGTGTATACAAATTTCATCTGTGTGTACTATTCCAACCCAAAGACAGCATATTTGAGGTGCAGAGCTCCGGGATGTCAGACAGCGGTCCCCAGCATGTGTTGAGGAAATCCTAAGCTGGAAACCACCCTGCCCCTGCAGATTTTTGTTTTGTGAAGTTAATTTTTAACTTCCCCCATTTTCTTAGTCTCAGATCCCATAGAAGAATTTTCTTTAAGAAAACAGCTCGTGAGTCAGGTCCTCTTTCAGCTTGTGAAACCTCAGTGAGCAGAGGCATGGTGCGAGGTAAGAACCCAGGAGGTGTTTTCTGAGTGCATCACACCTAGACAGTAGGAGCACGAGAACTGCTTGTGCGGGAGGTGATGCTGGAGGGAGCACAGATTTCGAGCAGCAAGGATGGGCTGCGGAACAACTGAAGGGCCCAGCAGGTAGTCCCAGCGGCAGGTGGGAAGGAGGACCCTTCTTTCTTCGATCTGCCACACACTGATGTATGACACTGGACAACGCACTTAATTCCTTGGCCTCAGTTTCCTTTTCTGTAAAGTAGGATTTACTCTATCTATCTCACTTTTGGGCTGAGTAATTTGCCTGACAAATGGTAGTTTCCTTCTCCCCCCTCTATGATGAACACTTGCGTGAGCTGAGTACTGCTTAAGACATCCTATAATATAATATGATGGCATATGTATAATATATGATATGTAATAGTACGATTGATCTCTATTGTACATATTGCATATGGCATAATGTGACCACCCCTGTGATCTACAGGATGCCTAAGAAACAATGATCTATTCTTTTCTTTGTGTTGTTTTGTGTAATGCAGACAACTTGAAAGACACCTGGAACCCTGGTGTCTTTGCATGTGACCAAGCTCCATGTGCAGCCACAGCAAAACAGTGACATTTTTAAGCCTTCCAGGACCAGTACAATGTACTGTCTGGATGACTCCTGCCGGCCTGGGAATTCCTTCTTTAACTTGAAAGAGAGCCCTGAATTCAAAGGGAAAGATTCACAATTAGCTCCTGAGTTCTGAAGAGCGTGTGTTCCAGTAAATTATACCACCTGAACCAAAAGCAGATATTTTAATGATCCAATGAACATTTGTGCCTTAGAATAACCAGTGTGGATGCTCTCCCTGAAGCAAAGGGAGCTTGTGAGCACTATCCCATGGTCACTTATGCCTCAGGTGAGGTCTCAGTCCCCCTGCACAAGCCACAGATCCTGTGGAGTCCTGCAGGCATCCCCTAGGGGCTCAGAGATACAGACCCGTGTGACTCTGCCAGTGCCGTATCCCTCTTTGTACCACAGCCTGGTGTCCATTTGGTTAGATGTTCAAATCAAGAAATCTCCATCCTTCAAGGCTGGATGTAAGGCTTGAACTAGCAGCCCAGAGAAAAAAAGGTCAGCACTTTGATACACAGCTCCCACAAAATGGAATTTTAATGAGCAGGAGCAAAACCTGATCTCCTTGCTCAGAAAGCAGATGTCTTCAGTCTTTTCATGTTTTAACATTTCGCTAACCCAACATCTCCCCTTTTATTCCAGTTTCTCTTCCCTAAGAGCTGAAGAGAGGCTGTCTCTCTCTCTGCACTGTTTTCTCACCTAAGAGGTTCGGATTTATATGTTTTAGGAAACTCAGCAGAGGTAATTTGAGGCATCAAAGTGTGTTGTCCTGGAATTCTCTTTTAGTTGGAAAATAGTCAGATTTTGCCTCACTAACCCGATTTGGTGTTGGGGTTGGCAAACATGTGTCTTCTGGTAAGTAAGACCTGTGCAGTGCTTCGTGTTCCTGACTCCCTGGGATGGGCTGAGAGGGGCAGGTAGGCAAAGAGGCACAGGACACAGAAAGTTCTGGGAGAGTCCTAAGAGTTAAATAAGAGCCCAAACCTTTGATGTATGCTTTTATCCACTCTGAGCAAATATAGTCAACTTAGATTCCTGTTTCTAAAAATAAGGTTTTTGTTTCTGCACAATGCCTGATTGTTCAAACTCAGATTACAAAGACAAAATTTGGGAAACTTTACTTCCCCATAAACAGATACATGTGGGCACTTCTGGGCGCTGTCCCAGGCTCTCCTTAAAGCAGCTGGGAGTCCACATGTGTGCGTGAGCGCTGCAGCATCACCTCCTGAGTGCAATCAGAGGGCAGTGTGGCATTTTAATGAGCTCTATCAAAGTGTTATTGTATCCAGAGGCCAGAAAATTTAAGAAACGTTTTTTTCTTTCTAACTTTTATCTGCTGCCAAAGCACAATAGAAAGATAGGTATTAGAGCCCTGTTCTCCATCTCCAGGCCCAGCTTCTCTTGTGCTTCGCTTATTCTCTCGGCCTCTTTTCATGATGATGATGGAGTGTGGCTCACGAGCAGCCTCATTTATTGCTGGTGCTTACCCATTGCTCGGGTAGCAGAAACGGTTGTCTCACACAGCCTCTCCTTACTAACAGCAAATCCATTTATCCATTTTAGCAGTTATAACATACTCACAGCTAATGGCCAGCATGCATTGTGCTCAAATTCACGTTCTGCTCTTGTCCTAACAGAATTATGTCCCAACAAGGAAAAACCCTTGGGTTTGAGGGAAAGTTGAGTGTGTCAGAGACTCTCCTCTATCATTGTATTTTCTCCATAATCTAAGACTGAATTAGAAGAACATCACAGATGCACGGTGCATTGGACATGGAGCACATGTATGCATTTAAATCACGTATATCTTACTTTTTTACTGATGTAATTGTGAAATATGTTCTTTTTGCATTCATAATTAGGGGGTGGAACAGATGGTGAAGGCTTAGTTTAAAATAATCTGTCATTAAAATAACCTAGCCTACTGGTAATTCTTCACTCTAACTGGAGTTAGGTCATAGGAAAAGAGTTTGGGCTGATTTTTTTTCTCTTCTGCTTTGGAAATAGAGAAGAAAGAACCGCTAACTTCAGAGTAGTGATGTGCATGCGAGTTGTGTCTATAAGGGCACCGCAGTAAGATTTCACTCTGGCATTTGGCTGCAGCAGAATATGCAGGAAAGAAAGAAAGCAGAGACAAACTACTTTGACAAATATAAATCCATTCAGCGCAATGTATTAAACATTAGTATACCTTCAATTATGAAGCTATAGTTAGTCTCATACCCTGCAAGGAAATAACATCGTCATTTGACAAATACTGTTAGAGGCACTCAGCTTTTGGGGGGTTAGAGAAACTCTGCCTCACCCTTTATATGTTGTGCTTATGTCAGGGGATGCAAATTATAATTACAGGCATTATTATTCAGAGATGTTGTAGCTCCTGACTTTTGTTTCCAAGCCTCACTCCTGCATGTGTCCCTCATGGACTTACTGAGATGCGACAAAGGAAATCTCCTCTCGGCCCTATTGTGATGGCTTAGAGCTGGTGTTAGTAAGAAATAAGACAACTGCCTTGATAAATCAGCTCCTTGCATGCCTTTAAAATGTCTGTTTTACTGTTTTCTCTAAGATTTTGTTCTCCATCTGCTTTGAGGAAAGCAGATAGATTTCAGCATGGCTTCGTAATAAATCTTCTCAAGGAGGGACCAGCATTAACATTTGTGTAGGTTCTTTTTCATCTTAATCCAACCTTAGTTAATAATCAGAAAATTCTACATACTGAGTAAGAAGATGTAATTAACCCTTTGACCCTAGAATCTTAATTGGCGCCTGTTGAAAATAGTGGGCAGTTAAAAAAAATTAAAAACCCGCCTGCAGTGATTGAAACAGCCCAGTGTAGAGCAGCTTTCTTGATTCGAATTTTTAAAAAATGCACAGAACTTTCAGATCAATCACATCTGGTTCCCAAGACTAACTGATTGAATGTTTCATCCCCCTTCCATCTTTTAAAATTCAGATACCCACATCAAACCAATACTGATACTACTCTTCAAACTTTTCTGAGTAGCAAAATACAGCTAACTCTAGACAGGGATCACCCTGAGTGAGAAAGTAATGTCTGAGTAAAGAGCAACCTCGCCAGTCCACTCTGCACCTGGTTTTATATCCCATTCTTTAGTTGCAAGGTAATGTAACTTGAGTTATAGACATTCATTTCCACTATAGGTATAATTGACCGCAATGACAGATAAGCATAAAGTGAAAATGTAGCTAACCAGTTTTGTTTCTCTCGGATAACAACTAATCTGACTAGTTGTTCCCCCCCACCACCACCAAATTAGCTGTTATTTTTAATTAAATTGACTGGTTGCTTTGTGTCATGTAGACAGAGACTCATTTTAATCACACCAGGAAATTGGAACATGCATTGAGGCCTGTTTCTGCCAAGGAGAACTGGCCGGTCCTTGGGTCGCTGCAGCTTCCTAGTGTCAGGTGCTTAGCCTCCAGATACCCCTTCCCCTGCTGTGGCGTCCAGACCCCCTCTAGCATTTTAGTAAATACATGGGACATGAACCTAACATTAAGAATTCATCATTCTGTCTCACCTTTAGGTGAGGAAGTAAAGAATGTATATGGATGGCAAATGAATAGCACTCAGTGTTCTGGAAGACTGTAAAAGAATCCAGTCTAACACTAATCTTCCAAACGTCAGAAGATATTCCAGACGATGTCAGACACCTGTGGCATCAGAATCTGCAAATAATCTAATAGCTCCAGAAACAGCCTCTTGAAGAAAAATAATTGCCATCCCTCTTAATAATTCTAGCGTGTGTGATATAAGGAAAAGAGCGTTGGGTTTGGCGGTAGAAAGGGACTCACTAAGCCTTGGTCGAGCAGTTGTTAGGTGCTGGCTAAAGTGGGATAAGACATTGCCCCACTGTTCAGAAATTCAGTCTCCTTAAGAGTTGAATAAAGCAACCAGGGCCATACAATGTCATAAATACTTAAACTCTACGAATGGAGTGGATTTAATCCTGGTTCTGCCCCTTTGTTAGCTGTATGATCTTGGCCAGCCACTTAGCACCTCTGTGCCTTGGTTCTCCCATCTGCGACATGAGGACTCAGAATACAGGTTCTCTGTAGGTCTGCTCTCAGTCAGCCTTTCCATCGTCACTCGTTCCCATAGATATTCTCTTGTGATCACTCTCTGTGGGTCCTTCTCAGCTGAAAGTGCTGTTTTAAAATTTGAGAAGATGGCTTACACAGCTTTCGGTGATTGCAGGCCAGCCTATAGCTATCAGATTGAATGAAAAAACCTAAGCAGGCCCTTGTCTCCATGGGGAAGCTCGAAAGTGGGAGAGTTGTAATCCTCATAAGTCATCCTCAGGAGACATCTAATTTGAGGACATGTTGAATGAGATCCTTTCCAAATTTCTGCAGAAACAACTTCTCTCCCTTTCACACTGGTTTCAATAAAGTTCCACTGTGCCATACTCTAAGCCTGAAAGATTGGATCTCACCTGGGGTTGGTGGGAAGGGCTGGCAGTTTGGTCAAAGCTAAAGAGCCCAACTGTTCTCTTTGGTAATCTTTTGCTCCCTGCCCCATTGCTGGTTCCAGGAAGGGCATTACAAGGCAGAGGTGGCCAGGTGATGACCTCTTGTGGGAGTGACTTATGAGTGCTCTTGTCATCCGTTTCCCCTCTACTACTAATGAGAGGATTCTATCCTTTGAACAAATCATTCAAAAACAAATGATTAATTTTAAGAAGTAATAGGCTGCCTCTTAATGTAAATATTTGAATTTCAGAAATGCTAAACAATGTATTTTTTCATTCGTATACACATACCAGTTAGAGTCTTTATTTTTAGTGGAAGACGGCGTAGTTATTGAGCCTGTCGGCTTTCCAGTCCCAACTCTACCACTTACTCGGGACACGCGTGTTGCCCAACTTCGCTAAGCCTCAGTTTCCCAGTGTGCAAAATGTAGATAATAATATAATTACCTCAAATGGTACCTGTGAAAACTAAAATGCACGTAAATTGCTGAGCACATATTACTTAATGAATATGGAGCTATTATTATTGTATTGTCTTAGCCAAATATTTGTTTATTGTATAATTTGCTTTTACGTGGAACAATGCAATGTGACTTTTGAATTGTTTTTAGGACCCACTAAATAAGAGAAGGAGGTTGGGCGATACCCAGTAGGGTATCGCCTATTTTGACTAGTAGGGCTATAAAAAAAGATCAGGAAGCCTGGAATGTGAATTTCATATGTACATAGAAATATATACACACGTATTCCAGTGTGCATAGATACACATGTACATACATACGGGTACGCATGTAGCTCTCCCCCTTAGAGTTCAGTATTTTAGGAGACTAAAATTGCTGCCGAGATTTGAGGCAATACATTTTTCTAATTACATTTTACAAGCTTCTTCCACACTTTAGTATTTGAGAATTATGTCATTAATTTAGTGTTGCCACTTATCTTGTCCCCACTGTGGGTGTCCTATACTTCCAAGTCCACAGTCGCTGTAAATACCACTCACCTTTAAAATTACTTTTCCCATACAACCAGTATTTGTACAGTCTGCCTGGTTAAAAATAAATAAATAAACAAAACGAAAAACATGAGGGTGATGGAACATACGAGCTGTACTTGGATTACAGGAATTAGAAACAAATGTATTCTCAGTGTGAGCAGCACGCTGCAGTTGGAGTTTACGGTGATTTTCACCATTTATCACGCTGAAAATACAACCCTCCATTTCAAAAGTGAACTAAGGTTTCAAGAGTTATAGGCGATGTATAACATCCTTTCTTTTTTTCCTTCTTTTGTTTCCATTTCAGGAGGCTTAGTAGAAAGTAGAACTATCACCATAAAACTTTAATACAGAGTTTTGCAAAACCGGATCACAGTTTGTATGGTCTCGGCCTATATAAACATTCACCCACAATGTACTGACTCTTCCTACTTGTTCTAACACTTTAGGCAGGGGTGTCAAAACTCATCTTCACTGGGGGCCACATCAGCCTCGCAGTTGCCTTCCAAGGGGCGAATGTAATTTCAACTCCTTAACGGTTAAGGAGTAGTTACATTTATACAGTCCTAAAATTATTTAGGCCCTTCGAAGGCAACTGCGAGGCTGGTGTGGCCTCTGGGGAAGATGAGTTTGACATGCCTGCATTGGGCACTCAGAGTGGTGGGTGGGGGCGGCGCATAATCCTTTAGTAATCAACAAATCCATGATGTCCACAGTAGCTCAAGTGGTGATTTTACTTGCTCTTTCTCTGGGAGCATTTTTTCTCTCATTTCATTACAATTTCCATTCCTATTCAGCTATTAAATGGAGAGTCTTGCTGATTTAATCTCAGTGACTACTGAATCCCCCCAAATAAAGGCAATATCTCATAAAACCAGCATGACCTGATTTTATACATGAGTGTAATGTATCTCGATCAGAACAACAGGGACATAAGAAAGTTGTTGAAATAAAGGAAAGTTTGTAATCTTAATCCAGACCTTTAATATATTCATGCAATGCTAAAAGATCTCATGCGTTTTGTTAAACACATAGGAAAAAATGCGCTTTAACGTGGTATGCGTTATTTTGTATCAGATTCCTTACTAACTAAATCTCCATCATATATTTTATTAATATATTTGTTTTTTTTTTTTCTGCAGTCCCTGGATGGCTTTGTATTTGCACTAAATCAAGAAGGAAAATTTTTGTACATTTCCGAAACAGTCTCCATCTACCTAGGCCTCTCACAAGTAAGTAAAGCTATTTAGATTCTTGGCGGCGATTGTGAAGGCTCCTTGGGTCTCATGCTTTCCCTTCCTTAGCAGATATTCTGTTTAGCACGAATTACCTAAGTCATTCTTTGATGGCCCTATCTGCCTGTTTTCACGATGTCAAATGGGAAAAGGGTATGTTAGTTTGGAATGTTCGGAATAAACTCGTGCTCAAAAACCTTAGTCCCCTTCCTTACCCGCTCCCCACACCCAAGGATTATTATTAATTTATTGAGAACAAATGAAAGTTTCTTCCCTCGGTTGTTTTGAACTTTAAAACCTCTGTGCCTGGTAGGAGAGGGACACCTGGGTAGCGCTTCCCTTGTGTCCTATTACTGGATGTTTATGGAGAACCCCGCATTACCCTGGGAGCTGACACAATGACAGGGAGTCATTTGGAGTCGAGAAACGTGGAAAGAGACCATTAAAATGGGTTGCAGGGAGGGTTCCAGCAAGGAAATATTCCACTGCCTTCGCAGATGCTTCCTGATGCTGAAAGACAATTTCATAAACTTAGATCGCCTTTTGTTACTTGCCGTTTAATTACTCACATGTGTCTGTTAGAGGTTAAAAGGAAAGAAAATGCGGGCAGACGGGGCAGGGAACAAAATCCTAGACGTTCGTTTTTGATATTCCCCTGGAATACAAAATTTTTACTTCCGTTGGATTCCAAGACACAGCCTGTATCTAAAGAATGCCAAAATGCCCTGAAGAAAAGTCTGCAATCCAACAAATTGTCCAGATGTTTTCTCCATAAAAATGCTGAACATCTGTATATTTGTGCCCATGCAGGCAATTGACTGAGTTTGACCCTTTTCATCTGGAAGTTTGGCAGAAGGGAAGTGCAGCCTGGGTGGGAGGGATTTTGTGTGTGTGATGATCTGCCAAGGCGGATAATCTACTTCTCATTCAGTTGCCCCTTGGAGCTAAAGATGGAGATAAGATTTGTCTCCTCTTAAGCAGGATCCACCCCAGACTCCTTGCTTCTGAACATTGGCGCCGCTCTAAGGAGGCCTCCGGGGCGGCTGGAACCGTTTGGCTGTTAGTGAGTTTCCTTGGTAATAGCTAAATCAAGAAAGACATTGGGAAATAATAAAGAGAGAGTTTTGGCATTTGAGGAAGGTTGGGGGAGGAGGGAAAACACTGCCAAATGTGATTATTTACTGTGGAGAATTCGAGCAAGAGCCCATTCACTCCCTTGAGGAGCATGCAAGCTACTTGCTATGGTGTGTAGATAGTCATTCTGCTTTATGTGGACTTCAGCAAACCAAATGATACAAACTGAGCTATTGTTGACTCACTATTAGTATTCTTGCATCTCGTTGAAAGCGCTGGGTTTGTAATTGCCTTTAATAGAATTTGAGCCTTGTCTTAATCTGTTCGGGACCTAGAATTGGGCATCTCCCATTTTGAAATTGGTGTGCCGCCATGATAAGGCCATGTAAAACCAGACACACTGCTGTTTGTTGTTCTGCAACGTGCATATTCATCTGCTTTATGGAGACTCTCCAACAAAGTTTAATCAGCCAGTGAGGAAGAAGGATGAATAATTAGTTTAAGCAGGTAAATGCTAATTAGGGGACTCCTGAAAAGCATCCATTATATACTAGCTCAAAATACATTTTATAGCCCTGGTTAGTGGTGTAATCCAAATTCTGTCAAGGCAACTGCATTTTCTGTAATTGAGATGTGTATGTTTGCTTTGCATAACAGATGGCTCTGTATGCTTAGACTGATAGCTAGGAAAATAATAATTGCATTATTCTGGCCAAAAGAATATTAGCTCTTGGGTTTTGGCCATTTCAGTCAGTCCTCCTGCCAGCACAGCATATGCACATATATGGATTGGATTTTCAGGGAAATTGATGCATCTGGAATAGTGTGGCCATCTGAAATATCATCTGTTCAAGAAGAATTTGGCTTTAACCCCTGCTGGTTGCTCCTTAAAAGCAGTTGATTTTATTGCTTCTCCACTGTAACATTAAGTCATTCTTGTCACAAAATCCGAGTCAGATCATCGAGGTTTCTGCAGGATAGAGGGGGTACATAGACATGGCCCAGTAGCCGGTGACTCCCAGGCAGCCACTCCCTGCTCGTATGTGGTGGGTTTTAAATCGAGAGTTTCTAGTCAGCATCTGGACTTCCTCGGGGCAGACGCTAGCCTGGTGTGCCCATGCCCTCTGACTGGGTATGTTCAGTGTTGCCAGAAACGGCCAAATGTGCCAGGAGGGGCTCTAAGGAATGAGACAGAGGTTGTCCTTTGGAGGTTTGATGCGGCTGAAATGGCGAAGGGTACTCATCAGAAAGTGAGTTTTTTATATACCAATGGATGCGTTTAGAGTTCAGAACTAAAGTTTAATAATAGTTCTGGGTCAGTGTGAAAACCATCTCTTAAGTATGGTATGCTTTTAAATGGCCAAAGACTGAGAGGGGAGAAGGGCTATGCCAAAACTTTGGGAAGGGATTTCCAACCCAGTTAACATGCTAAGTCCTAATGGGGGGTAAAATAACTAAGGTTCCCTGAAACATACCGTTTCCCAAGCTCCTCAGTGCCCTCTGCAGCTGTGGGGATGCAGCGCGCTCATGGTGGCGTACACTGTAAAACACACTCAAAGTAATTGATTAAAACGCTTATTCTTTTTTATGCATTTTAATGAAATGCAAACCAAATGCTCTACTTCCGTCTTACAACTTTGCTTCAGTGGCTATTCCACCGAATTGTAGACAGTGATAGGGAATCTATAAAGTTATAGTTCCTCCTTTCCTTTTTAAATAGTTTCATGAAATAAAGACAACGTGAAACTGTATCATCAGAGACTTACGGAGTGACGTTACTGAGGAATACTGTGAGCATGGGAGTGTGGCAGAGCGTACTTCTGTCTGCGTGTGTAACTCTCAAGGTATTCCTTTCCTTCCTCAGTTTTATTTTCCTTCAACATGTAAATAAATATGGTGGCTTTAAAACAGCTTATGTTCAAGAAAGAATCAATGTTCTCTTTGGCTCGCGAGGAAACTGAATAAAGGGAGTTCTACTGAGCTCTGTTGTGTGGCATGAACATGGAGACCGCCAGAGTGGATTTTCCTTCTGTACTCCACCGAGAGGAGCAACTCCCGATGGCCGTGGTGTCTGTGAGTGCCAACACCTGTCTTTAACGTGTTTCCATATTGTCATGGCGATGGGAACGGAGGATCCATGATGATGTCTGAACTTCTTCAGCAGCCCTATTGACTTGGCCAGAGATACATATTTAACCTAACACCCAAGATGTTTCAGGTTGTAGAAATAGATGCTGTTGACTTGCTTCCCTTAGTGAAAATGATTTTCAGTGACTCATCATGAGGCCTTATCTTAAAGGAAGACCCCTAAATATCGATGCTGAGTTTGGTTTACATGGAGATTAAATGATTTCTTATACCTGGTCATGGCCTTCAGAGCTGTTAAGCACAACCCTGCTCTCTAGCTGTAATGGAATAGGCAGGAGCGAAAATGAGGGGAGAAAACAGAGTAGATTTCCTGACACTGAAAATGTAGCAATGATATGTACCCAGCTTTTATTAAATCTCTTTCAACCTGTAAGAGGCTTAATCACCAAGAATCCAAAAGAGACTTTATATGATGAATAAAAAGCATTTCTAGTTTGATATAGGATTTAAAGCAGCTTAGAGAAATATTTATTTGTTGGCCTATACCCTCCACTTGCAACAAAGGAACGAGCTTACATAAACGTATACAATAAAAAAAAAATAACGGCAAAACAGAACTAAGGTATAAGGGGAGAAGATGTAGGTAGGTTATCTCTTACCACAGAATAGGAAAACACAATAGAGGCTAACGAGAAGGGATATAAATGGTCTGACAAAGCCTCACATTTAGCTGTGACTGTCCTGTTAGCCAAAGCAGAAAGGAAACCACAGCCAACCATCAAAATAAAGACGCATCCCTTCTTAAGGAAAGAGAAGTTTTCTGAGCCAGAAAGAGAAAAAAAAATCTCAAACACAATTTTGGAAAGGAATAATATGTGGATTATATGTATTGATTTGCTTCCAGTGGGGTCCACATTTAAAGCAAAGCTGTAATGACCCGTATAACAAACACATACATATTGCAAATCTCACAGGCAGCCAGAGGACGCCCCTCCCCACTCAGCTGTTGGTGTGCCAAAGATTATTTTGAGAGTTATGTTCTGGCATCAAGGACTTAAAATAGCATTGATAGTTTGATGGTTTATGTGCTTCTAAATCAGCTTTTACTATTCCACACACAAGTCCTGCATTTTCTTTTCAATACTGATGAGAAAGTTAACATTATAGTTGCCATAGGCAGAGGCCATGGGTGTTGGTTAACCAGAGGCTAAAAAACAACCCATAGCTTCTGAAAACATTTTTTTTCTTGAAGGTAAAGCGAGAGGTGAGGATTCCGATGTGCACCTAGGCCAGCAGAATGTTTTCGAGTTAACAGAGAGTCCTCTTTGAAAACATGTGGAGAAAGGGGAACCTTCTTGCCCTGGTGTGGGGAATGCAGACTGGTGCAGCCACTGCGGAAAGCAGTATGGGGTTGCCCCAGAAAATTAAAAATGGAACTGCCTTATGACCCACCAATTTTACTTCTGGGAACATATCTTAAGAAACCCAAAACACTAATTTGAAAGAATATGTACATCCCTATGTTCATTGCACTGTTATTTATAATACCTAAGATTTGGAAGCAGCCCAAGTGCCCATCAGTAGATGAATAGATAAAAAAAAATCTGTGGTACATTTACACAGTGGAATACTACTTGGCTGTAAAAAAAAAAAGAAAAGAAAGAAGAAAATTTACCCTTTGCAGCAGCATGGATGGACCTGGAGAACATTATGCTACTTGAAATAAGCCAGTCAGAGAAAGACAAATGCCATATGATTTCACTCATATGTGGAATCTAATGAACAAAATAAACTAACAGTCAAAATAGAAACAGACTCATAGACAGAGAACAGACTGACAGCTGTCAGAGGGGAGGGGGATTGTGGGACTAAGGCCAGTGTAAAATGAAAAATAAAATGGGATCTACAGCAAACTGGGAAATCTGCGGATTTTTCCCATTGCCATATCATTACGAATTCCCGGTAGCCAGTTAAGCCCCTCTCTTGAAAGGCACTCCAATTGCCCCCACTGCCTCCAGGGCTCAGTTTGCCTATGAGTCACTTCCCTTCTTCTCATTAAGTCCGCACCGTAGTAGAAGATACTTCCTTGCTGTTGTAAGCCGGCCAAAAGGTAGCTGCAGCCAAGGTTACAAATTGGCTTGTGTCAAGACAGCTTGCTGAAAGGGAAAGGGGCAGGGTGGCTACAGACACGAGAGCTAATAAAGGTGAAGGTGAAAGGGGTAAATCGTTGTTTTACATTTGGTCTTTATTTAAAGCCAGGAAGATGTGTTTACCATAAACTCCTTTCCCATCATGTTGTTCATCTCCATATTTTACATTTCTCTGCATTTGTTACATAGAACGGCAAATAAAATTACAGCTACCGCACACAAGTACAAGGTCAAATAAATGACAGAGCTCAGTCTATTTGTGAAGCTATTCTGAAAGGGAACCATGGTGCCAAATGTGGTTTATTTGAATAATAAAGAAGAATTAGATTCCCCTGATAACTTGGCGGAGGGCCAATAAATCAGTGGAGGTTAAAGACGCTTTGCAACTGCCATGTCTTTCTTTTGCTTTTCCAAAGTGCAAACCTCAACTCTTCCTCCCTGTGTTTTTCAATGCAAATTAAGTTGAGGTTAGTATGTGGTTAATTCTCTCACTTCCATGATTATAAAACATAGATATATTTCCTTGGTGGGTTAAAAGAGAAAGCAGTCATTCACTTTCCTTACAAGTTATGACTCTTGTTTGGCATCATCACATCCTAAGTAAGTGGAATATAAAGACACAAAGAGACGGGTGATCTTCACACAGCACAGGGTTTAAATAATGGAGCCCAGCATCAGCCTTTTCTCCAGCTGGGGTTCTAAATACATGAGACGCCAGGGCAACTAGACTCCTTCAGTAAAT